>NC_073224.2:29462500-29540000 GCF_029281585.2 Gorilla gorilla gorilla
GATATACTTGGATTTAGTAATTGTTTAAAACAGTGTTGATTCTGTGAGTGTGTGTATGCGATTCAGTGTTACAACGAAGGTTGAAATTTTAAATGCAACTGCTGCTTCGCAGGGCCAGTGACTGCAATAATAGTTGGTTATATGAGTATACTTTCACATAACAGGATCCACGTATTTGTCACCAACTGGACTGATGGTAGAATCATAATCACTTTTCGAAGCAAAAGATGTTATCGTGCACTAACTCTGAAATCAAGCTATTTCTGACAATTTGGTAATGTATCCTATTTGAAGAGAAATCCCTAAAAAAACCCTAAAACCAACAGTCTTGGTATAAATCACATTTTCCGTTTTAGTCTCTTGTTAGCTTTCATTTTAAAGCTTTCTTAAAACCACTATGCCATTTCTTACTTTTGCTCCCTCGTATACAGTAGCATTAGCAATTATTATATCAAAATGGGGATACAGCTCCTTTCTCATTTATACTTGTCATCTAGATTTGGCTATTTCCCAGAGAAAAGCAAGTACGAGTCTTGTAAGATATCAATGTTGTTTTGAAATCTAAAAAAACCCCCAAATCCCCTGAGATTGGGTTTCGTAAAATCAATGATGGAGATTCAAGTCTTTAATGTCTAACCTTATCTCACCCTCTCTTCCCCAAAGAGAGTAATATACACTTAAAAATCAGAATATTTTTTATTAGGGTTTTCATCTGGGTCTTGCATAATTATTCCTCATATGTGAACTATCAAACTGTGAGCTTCTTCAGGGAAAAGAAACAACAATGATGCAGTTTGTTCTCTGTGATTGGGGGATAAGGCTTTTATTTCTCCTGCATATGATGATAGTATTATGGGTGAAACATCCATGATAATGAGATGAACTTGCACTTCAAACCCCCACAGTACACAGCCTTTTCTTAAAGATGATCTCTTATCTTGGGAAAGGAGAGATGTTCAATTTCAATTTCATGATTTTTTCCCCCCTCAAAAGCCAGCATACATTTTATTAGCTTCCCGCTCTGGCTGAGTAGATTCGCTGCTCTTGTTGCAGAAGGGTCCTTTAACTTGTGTGATTCTGGAGAGGAAGCTGAAAGCAGCTTAATTAGCTCCTTTGGCTAGGGAAGTGTTAAAACCTGACTCCTGGCACTCTTTCAATTTAGTGCTTTAAAATGATAAGCCGAATCATCTAATTCTATATACAAATCAACTGGCCTGCAACTGCATGGTTGAAAGGGTCACCACAATTATGTAAAACATGAGTAATAACTATAATTGGGGTAGTTTGCTAATACAATAAAAAGCTCTGAACATGAGAAAAGTTATGCTCACAGCAGTAGCTATCACTTTCTAAAGTAAGAATTCATGGATGAAATGACATGAAAAAGATGGTTATAAAATTTTAATGGAATGATAAAAGGCAAAAGTCAGCCTCTCAGCTGAATTCTTAAAATCCCTATATATCACAATCAGCTCCTTAACTGTAAAATCAATGTGGAGTATAACATGTTGTCAATGCGGCTGTCACTGGAGGGGAGACTGGGAGTATGACAGGCACACAGCTCAGCTGGCCGGTGATGAAAATACAACCTTACAGCGCTCTCCGTGGGTGTAATTGTTTAGAGAACTCCCTCCTGGAGCTGTGAACAGGAGCATCCTTTCTGTCCAGATCACAGATTCATATTTCAAACCATTTCATTACAACATTAATAACGGAAAGTAGTTTCATTTTGGCAAATGGAATTATCTTTTATGGGAAACTATTTTGCTCATCAGCTTCAAAAGCTCAGCCCCAGCCTAAAACAGAGTAATAAAATTGTTAACAGAGGAATCTGCTTATTTAGTTTTATATTCAGGTGTGTATATTGGAAAGGGTGTGTGTACACACACTTGTTTGTATTTGTATACATGTGTATGAATACCCAGTTTGAATGACTCACAACTTGAATGTGTATATAACTTTCAGTGGTTCTGTGAGTCTTCTCTACTTGTTTGCTATTCGAGTTACGCATGCCTGATCAGTCAGTTTTCTTGTTACCTTCTCATTGTTGCCCTGAAGCAACATTTTACCATTCTAATTAAAGCCTCACTCAGTTTAAAAACTCTTTTTGGTAATATTAACTCCATAAATGAGTATCCCCTAAATTTACCAGTGAATTAAAAATCAAAGTGGCAAATATATGGATGTATAATTATATAAAGCAATATATTGCATGCTAATTGTTAATGTAGCCTTTTGTTATTCACTATTGATATGTTAACAGAATAATGGATTCTATCTTGTTTTTAATCATGAATTCTTTTATCGATTTATTATTTATACCCCAACTACTTCCCAAAAGAATTTTTGACAGCTCATAATAAAAGACCCAAACGTAAGAGGAGCAATAAAATAAAGAAATATTATTAATCTTGTGATAATAAAGAGGGTACAACAGTTATTTCTCAAAACAAAAATTAAGAATGGGCACTGCAGTTTTGCAGAAAAATGAACTTTCAGCCTGACTCTGATAAAAAAGGAAATGGGCTGTATAACATAGGTTACATTATTTAATGAAAGAAACCTCTGAAGGCTAAAAGGCTGTTGGAATTGGAAGGACATTATTTGATAGTTTGCAAATAGGAGAACCAATATTCGGGAACTATTTTTCTCTATTTCTCCTGATATCAGGAAAGTATTGTTTAGAAAGAATGTTTCAACCTCTAGAGCTGGGGCATATTGTGGGGTGAATCATAGTAGAGTGAGAATTCATGAAGTCAGGAAAACATCCTAAAAAACCTAAAGGTCATCACATTCACTCCTTATATTTGGGCAAAACTTATCTGAATTTTTCCAAATATAGCAAATCAACTCTGTTTACAGGTACATTATCAAAATGAGGAAGATAAAAAGATTAAATGAATCTATGTATTGTTTTAGCATTACAGAATGTTCTTTATAGGCAGGTGCTATAGAAAATGATTATGGCAAACATCCATCTTTTTGTTAATAACCAGCAGTTTTTAGATACTTGGCTCTCTAAGAATTTAAGATTTGAGAATTAAAACTAAACTCATGCCATTAAATATCAACCTGTGGCAATTAGCTTTGAATGATCTCACATAGTCCACTGAGAGTTTTCAAATATTGACAATTTAACTTTTTCGAAGCTAAAGAACAAGAATAGTTTTTTAAAATAGTGAAAGGCCAGCAGATAACATTTCTGGATAATGAGAGGATACACTGTTCCTGCTAAAGTGTCTTGCATATAATACATCCTCAATAAAATTTAAGTAGTGATAATAAGGCAGCTATGATAAAATTATTTTTTATTAATTTCTTAAAGTAAACATAAAAAACTTGATTTTTCATTACTTTCTCCTGCAGTCTTCAGCCGTAAGAAACACCGATATTACAAGCACTCTATATTTGGAAGAGGAGTGTGCTTTAAGTACCCAGGGGAGATTCAAGAGCTCAAGTGGGAAACTGAGGCAAGGTGGATAGAATTTTTGATTAATCAATCCATCCTTTCAAAGGATTCTGTATTGGTCATTTTTGGTTTGAATAAGTTCCTTTTGATCTTACACTATAAAAATAAAATATAAAAATAATTGTAAATATTTGAATTTGTTAATTCTGAAAATTCAGGAATTTGTGGAGAAAATCTATGCAACAGAAAACAAAGTATGTAGTGACATACATGCAGAACCATTTTGCTCTCAAAATCAGAAGATTATAAATGTTATTTTTGATCATGGGTCTTCTGTTCTATGCAAAATAGATACCTGAATTACTGTTTGAAAGGATAAACATGTCAGCAATCAGAGGTTAGTACTTAAGGCAATTGGAAAAATATTTGGAATGGAGAAAGCAAAATAGTTGTGTAGCACTACTGAAACTTGTAGTTCCTCTTTCTTCATTAAATAAAATGTACTCATATACGTTCCACTCTCATTTAAAAAATTCCCATTTTCCTTGTGTTGCGTAGAATGCTCTTAATGATGCAAGTGAAACTTTAAATTCTAAAATGCCCTAAGCATAAGATGTTTGTCACGTAATATTCGTTTTAAAATTTCAGTAATCTTCAGGGCATATGTGCGCTTAAATGATTCGGAAGTCTTACTCTAGAATTATCTTGATCAATTTATCAAATTTTATATCACATGTTTCCTTCCTCTTCCGTTACCCGGTCTCAGAGTATTTTACTCTTATTACAGGTTGTGAGAGTAAAAACAGGAAAAATGGTTTTGTTTTAGAATTCTTTCTACACATCCCTCCCCTTCATTCCGAATAGCACATGATTTGGGGCTGGCAGAAGCCTCTCTAACTAGAACATTCGTTAATCTAGCCAAGACAGCAGCCAATATTGAATCAGACGGACAGCCAGCAGCCTGCCTCTGACCAAGGTAAAAAAATGAGAATCACTTTTGGGATGTCCCTCTCTTACATTCACCTCTTGTCTCCACCCTCCTTGCCTCATACTCAGAGGCTGGAACGACCGACAGGACAACCTGAGAGTCCCTCTCCAGGTCTCGTATGTCAGTGTTCTCTTACAGCAATTGCTTTCCAGCCTTACCCTGAACCAATGGAGATGGTGTAAATTTGAACTTTGATATTAAAGTGCACTCCAAATATAAATCATTTCCAATTCCTCTCCTGGTCTTCTCCTCTGGGTAGGCTTTCCTGGCCCTTATGTTAAGGGACCATGCCCTTCCTCTGGGCTTGCTCTCATGGACAACTCAGCTCTTTCACTCTAACTATGGTTTTACTGTGTGTGCTCCTTGCCAGACAGTGGAAATCTCAAGGGAAAAACAGTGTCATATCCATCCTTGCAACTTTCATATCTCTTTATACCCTGGTACACAGTAGGTACCCAGTAAATGTTTGCTTGAGTTTTTGTGGATTTACTTCAGTCAAACTCTGCTTTTAATCAGTATTTTGAGTAAGAATTTTGGGGCACCTACTCTATGTCAGACCCTTCGCCAGACACTGGTGATAGAAAGATAGTTGAGACAGATCCCTAGGTCTTGAGACGTTGCAGTTCAGAAGGGGATATTGATGATTCACTGGTAAACACAAACCAAAATTCTAAGGGAGCAACAAGAAGGAAAACTTCACAGAGGAAGTGACACTTGAGCTGGGGCTTGATGAATGCGTAGAATTATGTCAGGCAACAAAAGAGGAAGAAGCATGTTCTTTTAGATCTAGATTTCAACTGACCTCACATTGCCTTTCTGTCTTACTCCAGAAGAACCTCTGTTCCTTTGTAAATTACTATGAGTATCTTAAGGATGGATGAAGGTTGCTGAGGGGAAAAGTAAAGCAGGACCCAGGCAGTAAGATAATTTCCTTCATTGCCCTCTCCTCTGTTCACAGTGCAATTATAAATGTGAAAAAATAACAAGATGTAATGCAATGAGCAAATATAGCATGGCAATGGTACAGTCTTGTGTCACCTAATGACAGGAATACGTTCTGACAGATGCACCATTAGGTGATTTCATTGTTGTACAAACGTCCTAGAGTGTTCTTACACAAACCTAGATGGTACAGCCCACTACACAGCTAGTTTGTGTGGTATAGCCTGTTGCTCCTAGGCTACAAACCTGTACAGCATGTTACTGTATTGAATACTGTAGGTAATTGTAACACAATGATAAGTGTGTATCTAAACACAGAAAAGGTACAGTAAAAATATGATATCATAATCTTATGGGTCCACCATCATATATGTGGTTCATCATCAACTGAAATGTTGTGCAGCATATAACTGTACTTAAAATATCACTGTGTCATCAAAATAATGAACAAATGAAAAGTTGTCTAAGTAAACCTACAGAATAAACTGTTCGAATTCCACAGGTTTTATGCAGTAGTGCCTCTTAGATTAGTGGTTAAAAATATAAATATGGAATTTTAAACTACAAATTTGGGAAATGATCAAACATTTTTAAATATATGACAACTAAATTGTTAAAATCTAAAGTGAATTCAAGTTTGGGTTTTTTTTTGAGGGTAGAGAAGTGATTTTTAGAAAATAATTTCAATTTCATTAGTTGATCTAATTGCTTGTGTATGCCATACATGTTTGTCATTAAAATGACTGAAATTAGATATTCCATATTTCAATCTTATTTCCTGGGAAATCTTAAGAGAAACAGATTATCTAACTTTTTTGGGCTGGGGAATCCCCAATTTTAAGAAAAAGTAGGTTAATTCATAGTTAACACAAGGCAGGATTTCGGTAGGCAAAAGAATACATCCACATTTAAGCTGAGGTTTGAAAAACTTGCCCTCCCTGCCAACTCTAATTTCTACATGCATGTACTATACAGAAAACAATTGCAAACATACGAGAGAGAAGGAACAATCATATAATCAGGAGTGATGGTTATCTCTGGTTTCAAGATATCAACATTTTCAGCTGCTAGGCAAGCGCCTTCATTTTATTAATCACATGCTCCCAAGCCTAACATAATCTTAGGACATTTTTGCAAGCTGTGGACATGCCAGGTGCTTGGACTGCCAGCAGCACATTTAAAAAATAATGTGTTGTTTGTATTTATCTGGTTGCAAACAGTTAAACACTACACTGACCAAATTGGCTGGAACAAACATCTTTTATTAACACATGTTTAACAGGATTTAAAATATTCATAGGAAATGTGCATTATTATTATTTGGCATCAGCACACTAGATTTTTAAAAATGCATGGAACTGGATATTGGTGGCACACTGGTGTAAATGACAAATTATTTGAAAAAAAATCTATTAAAATTCTTCACATCCTGTTTCCCTGTCCATGATAACTTCTCTGCACCCACGCATTTGCTTCTCTGGCTGTAGCTCATTGCCTGCCTAGATTTCTCTTTGTGGTTTCACCTGTGTCACAGGCTTGCTGAAAATCACTGTCTTGAAATGTCACACTAAAAATATTGCCATTGGTGACCCATTTTGGCACTGGAAAGCTGTGAGGCTGTGGCTGATGCAGAAAGGTGCCTGTTGATGGTATGGAATTTAAATGTGGGCATGAGGCGACTTCTCTGTTTCATTCTGTAAGACGATATATGAAATTTCTACATTGAAAATTGCACTTTGGGTTGGGTGCAGTGGCTCACACCAGTAATCCCAGCACTTTGGGAGGCTGAGGCGGCTGGATCACCCGAGGTCAGGAGTTCGAGACCAGCCTGGCCAACGTGGTGAAACCCATCTCTAATAAAATTATTTAAAAAATTAGCTGGGTGTGGTGGTGGGCATCTGTAATCCCAGCTACTTGGGAGGCTAAGGCAGAAGAATTGCTTGAACCCAGGAGACAGAGGTTCCAGTGAGCTGACATGGTGCCACTGCACTCCAGCCTGGGCGATAGAGTGAAACGCTGTCTCAAAAAATGAAGGAAAGAAAGAAAAGAAAGAAAGAGAAAGAAAGAAAGAAAGAGAGAGAAAGAGAAAGAGAGCGAGAAAGAAAGAAAGAGAAAGAGAGAAGAAAGAAAGAAACAAGCAAAGAAAGAAGAAAGAAAGAGAAAGAAAGAGAAAGAAAGAGAAAGAAAATTGCACTTTGGTGAGCAGGAGGTGCTGGTCAGGATCAAGTAAGAAGTGTGATTCTGGCATGGAGCTGTCAACATGGGTGTTTTTATAGGCAATGCTTTGTAGCCTTGACAGAAAAACTGCTTGTGCCCAATGCCAATCACTCAGTCTTTGTCAACTCAATTGCACATCCTTTCAGAGATGGCATCCATCTCCACTGACATCTAAAATATACAGTACCCTGTCACCATGTCTCAGGTGCACTGCTAACATAACCTGCAGGTACACATGGCCTCCTTCCAGTTCTTTGCTATGTATGTGATTTCACAGTGTATACACAAAGCAGAGGAAGGAAGAGTTCATTCATTTTGGGGAACGGATTTAAACACAAATAATGGTTATGAGTTGATACCTGCTATTTATTCAAGTGTTACTAATTCTTACTTAAGGAAAATGAAGGGTTAATACCACTCACTTTAAACTCAAGCCCTAAATATCACAACAATGGTAGGGTCTCTGAGTATGAAAATTCTAACCATGTGTATGTATGGTCTATAAGATTTGTTTTATAGTAAAAAGGAGACCAAAGGTAAGTTTGCTCAACAAAGGATGCTATGCTAATTGGTATTTTACAATATTTTGGACTTTTGCTTATTTATGTGCTACCTCCCTGCCTATAGATGGCAGGTCATGGCCCTCATTCAGTAAAAATTGTGGGGAGATTACCGCTGAGGAAGTTTGAGTGTTGCCCTTTCTCTAGGAGAATAAAGAATGCTGTGCCAAAAAAAAATGCTTTCTCCCTTCTTCCAAGAATTCTATTGAGCCATCACCTTTGCAGTGGGTTGAATAATTATTTTTGGCTAATCTTTATTTAGTGCCATCAAGCATGCTGCTATATATAAGAAGGAGATTACAAATCTATCTTCAGTTGTTTCAAATGTTTCTTCAAAAATCTATTTTGAGTGTGAATTCTTCAGTCCATAAATCTGGTGATCATGGTGTCCAGATTCCCCAGAGTGTATGTAATGTTCCTCCTAAAAGGTGGTGAATTAATGCTTTCTGGACTTTGGGTGCCATTTATTGTACTGTGCTGATAATTTACTAAATGATACCCTTGAGAACAAAAACACTGAGTGTCCCCTTGCAAAGTAGCTAACTTTCTCCCAGGGAGTAATTAAGAATTGGAAGAAATGGATTTAAGTAACATACATTATTGCTCATAATGGTGGTTTTTTTTTGTAAAAATAAAGTCAACTTTAAACAAGATAGATTGTACTGATAATGTCTAATTTGATGTCTTATCTTCACTAAAATAATGCAATTAAAGGTATTATAGAAATAAAACAATACATTTAATAAACAATTGATATTGTTGCAAATACCATACCTTTGTGTTAATATCTAGGCTTTTGAAAGTCACTTAACGTTCTCATTGGATATAGAGCCAGCATGGCAATGGGCCAGCAGAGAACATCGCCTAAGAAGCCTATGATTAAAAGACTTGACGAGATTAACTCAAAAAACCTAACTGTTCAAAGATACAATGTCCTTATTCACTCTGTGTAGCTTGATTTAATTTCTAACTTTTCTTTTAAAACCCCTCTACTTTCATATATATGCTTTTATAAGAGGTAATTTGTATAAAACCAAATGTTGTAGTCACGTATGTATTCCCAAATATAATCTAGCAAATATATGCAAAAATAACTTTTTAGTGAACAACTAGAAAATTCTCTTTATTGGTTGAATAAAGAAATCTCAATCCAACTTTTGTAATATACTGCTATCAGATTATACTTCTCTATGCTGAAGGCTGTCTTTGGGGTATGAGTAGAAGCAGGAAAATGAAACCTGTTTCCAGGAACAAGTATATGTAAGCAGCCTCATGAAGTAAGGTCCATATTTCATTTTCTTCTGCCTGCCAGAATTTCTCTGAAACAGAGAACATTCAGTCATAAAGCAGAAGATTACAACCTTTCTCTTGCAGGGCGCTAAGATGTACCCTGAAGGATAGAATGGGGCCATATCATAATTTATAGTGAATTACTTTGTCCTGTCTGTAGGCCTAACCCTCCAACCCTCCAAGACCACATTATTCTTCTTTCTGGAGAGACTGACCACCTTTGCTCACTCTCTTGCCCTAGAAAAGGTTATTGTCACTAAACAACAAGTAAATGAGGGAGGCTCATTTCTTTGCTTTGGAAAAAACTGAAGACATTTTAAACTCCCTATGTAGAAGACATTTGGCTGTGTATTGTTCAGACCACTTACTGTCCTCTGCGGTCATGAATGGAATCCAAGAACTATGTGCACTGCCAAATCCATTGGAGGCAACCAACCGAAACATATACTCTGTGTACGGTTGGAGATCACTCACTTCATAGCTTAACGATGCAGAAGGATTGGAAAATAACCTGTATGGGAAATAAATGTCAATTAGGAAGTTTTCGACATTCAAAAAAATAAAAGCAAGTAAATTTCTTACTACAAAAAAATTTTAGAGGATGTCAACATACATTTAAGTATTGTAATTTTCTGCCATCAAATTAGATCTCTTTTAAAATAAGTAGCCATTGGCTGAGTTTGTAATCTTGTGTTTATACGAGATGTAAATCCTAGTAGTATTGAGACTGACTGCCATGTGGATTTGTAGAATAGGTATTATAATTTGTTAGCGACAGTTCAGACATCATTTTGTTAGTTTCATTGCTTTATGTAATGCATGTGCTCATGAAAAGTTTCAGTGGGAAGAAATCTTACTTTAAATGCTACATAAATGAAAAATAGATATTTTTGCAAAGCAAATGATTATCCTCTAATTGTTTGGGTTTTTTTTGTACTTTTAAAAGGTAACCTATATTTTTTGCAAATGAGAACTGACCTACTCTTCAAAAATGTTATGTCTATATTGTATAACCCAGCTGATAGAATGGACAAAGTAGAATGCTCACTCTAGAAATCCATGGGTGGAGTCGCCAGACCTCATCTGGAGTTGGTATCTGGGAGAGCCAGGAGCGTTATTACGAGCTGGTGTAGACCAGACAACCTGAAGACTGGTTGGAGTGGCAGATGAAAGCCTGGGAGGCAGCACGCCATCTGGAGCTGTCGAAAAACACAGATGAATTAGAGCAGAGAAAACTGTGGAGAACATATGCTGGATGGAATCGAAATGCTCCATATACTGGAAAAACTGTTCCTCAGGATCAACAACAATGTTAAACATGGTCCATTTAATTTAACATTTTCATTCCTGAACTCCTGTACTTCCTTATTGTTCATTTCAACACAATTACATTAGTATTTCAGTCTTAAAAGCCGGCCCCCAAACAGCAAGACAAATGAATAAGCAGCACATTCCCACCTGTACTTCTGTTTATCTAATTGAAAACATGGAGGGAATTTAGTGAAGCAAATATTAAAGTACCTTTTTCACTTAACTCTTTGTTCAACAGACCACAAGCAATTGAACACTGAAGCAGTCCAGATCTCATATTCAACCCCCCGATATCATCCATTGCTGCCTTAATCACACCACTACATGTGAACACAATGTCTTTCTTTTCCTTTTTTTTTTTTTTTGGAGGAAGGGAAGTTAGCTAAAATTGTATTTTTCTGGAATGATAAATAAACATGAGTGGCTGAATACAGCGTATTCCAGCCTTAATGCTCACCCATGAAAATATAAAAAGTAAACTTTTTTCCCTATGTGTTTTATACAATTACCCTTCTCACAGTTATCCCTTCTCCTGCCCTTACTCAATTTTGCAAGTTGGAACATGCATACCACTTTTTCTAGGCTAGTTGAGTCTCCGGCAAATCTGTTCTGACTTCAACATACCTACATGGTACAATCTACCAGGGAAATCTATTTGAATGGTTCTAGAAGGCCTAACAGGAATGTGTAAAACTAAAGCCTATTCTACTAAAAAAAAGTTGATAAGATGACTCTGGTTATTTAATTAATTTTTTCCAACTGGTATAACTCAAATGAGCCTGTCATATCAGCTTGTTCCAAATCATATCAGTTTGTTCCAAAGCTATTCAGAAACTTGAAAGCAAATTCAGCAAAACTCTGTGCCTTTAGGAAAATGACCTAATGACTCCGAGCCTATATTTTCTGATCTCTAAAGTAGGTATAATATTTTTCCTTTATAGAATTGTTGTGAAGTTCAGAGATCATATAAATAAAGCGCCTGATTTTAGACCCTGGTAATTATTAGTCACTAACTATTATTACTATTATTACATTGGACTGACCTGAACTTTCTTTAGCATAATTTAATTGCTAGTAGAATATACTTTCTTGGGAACATTCTGATTATTCTAATATAGGTTCCTAATGACCACAAATTACCAGAGGCCATTGGTGAAGAAGGAGAAGTGATCAAAATAATGAGAACAAATGAAATATCAGGGTCCATTTTCAACTTTATTTTATACATAACCTTGTGTAGTGTGTCAATTTTACGTACTCTCCAATTCAGAAGAAGCTGTCTGTGAACAATGAGGCTAATGAATGACCAGTGATGAGAACAGAAGAATTAGATTACATGTTTCATCAATCTGCTGTAATGGGTTTGAGTTCATTAATAATTTATTCATTTGTTCAATAAACATTTATTAAGGCTCCACTCTGTGCTAAGCAGTACTCTTCATGTGGAAGGAGAACAGCACTGAATAAAATAGACACCACTCCTGCCCGTAGGTAGCTTACATTCAAGTGGAGGGAGCAGGTGGTAAACAAATGAATACTGTGTATACAATAATACCAGGTGGCCATAAGTGCTTTGTAGAAAAATAAAGCAGTGTAAGGAAAGAGAAGGTAAAAAGAATTGGGCAGTTTTAGTTACTAGGTAACAACTTCAATTCGATGGGAAGATTATAGGAAGAAAATGCAATTCAGTGATATTTGAACAGAGACCTCACTGGCATGAGGGAGGTAGCCATCCGAATGTCTGGAGGAAGACTAATCCAGCCAGAGATAGCAGTACATTCAAAGGCAGTAAGGAGGAAACCATTCTGGTTGTGTTTAAGGAACAGTGTGGCTAACATGGACTAACGAGGAGAGGGAGAGGAAAAGTCTTCATAGGAGTTGTAGCCTTCATAGGAGTTGTAGGTCAGCGTATATGTGATCTTTAAAGGCTGAGATGGTGAAATAAACTAGGAAGTGAGTGTTGATAGAATGAGTATAGAAGAGGTCTGAGAACCGAGCCCTGGAATCCACCAAAATGTAGAGGTCAGGAGGAGGCCTCTCTAGGAAAGGATACTGAGAAGGAGTGGTCAGTGAGGTAGGAGAAAAACTGAGAAGGTGCAGACTGGAAGCCGAGTAAAGAAAGAAGGCACACGAAAAAGGAAGAACGTATCAGCTGTATCAACTCGGCTGAGAGTTTAAGGAAGAAGAAGACTGGGAGTTGAAACTTTGCATTTGGCTAAGGGCAGATATTTGATAACTTTGCAAAGAACAGATGCAGTGCAGTGCTGGGCATAGCAGTCTGAGCTAAGGTTGTGAAGAGAATGAGGGGGTAAAGGGCAGATACAGTGAGCTTAGACAACACTTAGAGGGAATTTATTCTAAAAGGGATTAGAAAATGGGGCAGCAGCTAGAAAAGCTCATGATATCAAAGGAAGGTTTTCTAAAGACTGGAAGATGTTGCAGCATATAGGCATGTTTGTTGGAAGAATCTAACACAGATTAGGGGAAATGATACTATAAAAGAAAGAATTGCCAGAGCAAAGTCCTAGTGTGGGAAGAGAGAGGTGAGCCAGCGCACATTTGAATCAATTGAGAGTCAGTGCACACTGGCTGCCAAACAGAGCAGGGATAGTTCTCCCATTGTGCAAAAGTGAATGCACAGATGAAGATGTAGAGCAGTGAGTAGATTCAGTGATGGAATAATAGCAAAGATCTCCTTTGATGATGCCCAGTTTCTCAGTGAGCAAAATAAAAGCAAAGGCTCAGTGACAAATTGGGTGGATGAAATGGAGGCTTGAAGAAAGAGGAAATGATATGAAATAATTCTCTCAATTAGTAAAAGTGTGGCATGACTAGAAAGTGCAGGAAGATTGCTGTCCAGGGCCAACTATCCACTTCTTACCTTCACATTTTTGGTTTGAAGGACATTCATTGCTAAAGGCTTTTTAGTTGATATTTTATCTATGAACACAAATGGTTTTAAACAATCATAATTTATTTGACATATATACTTTAATTGATTTATAATAAGTGCACACATAGAAAAAAAGCACTGTGAAAACACAGGCAAAAAGTAAAGTGCAAAATGCATACAATGTATAACATATAAAACCATGTCTCTCTTTTGATTATTTTTGTCTAATTTTTCTACATCAAGGAGTATAATGCAATTGAAAATCCAAATTCTGAATTTCAAGTCATTAGCCCTGAAAAAAATAGTTTTTAATATGCACACAAAACCCCTTATGTGTTAAAAACTACATTATCTTTCTATTAAGAAAGTAGGAAGAAGTGCCCCAAAGTAGGCTTTATAATAATAATAAGATGTCACGAGTTCTCTTCTGAGTAATAACAAAACAATATGCTCCACTAAATTGGTACACTTTGAATATATTAAATTGCAAAATATTTCCAAACAGAATGGTCATCTTAAATTATTTGTATATAACTACTCATTCTGTATGCTTCCAGTAACACTGAATTCTGGAAACCTTCCTTTCCCCTCTGTTTAACCCCTTTTATCCTAGATTTAATCCTTAGAGGCTCCTTAGCACCAAAGCAATAACTGGGAGCCAGCCATAATTCCACTGCTGGTTTCTTAACAGAAGAGCCCTGTATCCATCAGCTTGATATATTGTCTCCAAGATGCTCTGTTGCTCAAAGAGCTTCTCTCAAGTTTAATATGACCCTCACGGGGCAAACACTCCAAGACAATCTCCTGAATCAACACATCTTGTCCAGTAAATACTAATTCTACACAGCGACTAGATAAAACAGCTATCTCAATCTATAAATTCAAAGGAAGTGGGTTTTTAATAAAATTTCAAATTTAACCTGCTTCAGAAAATCAAATTCATACAAAACATTAAGCAATAAATTAAATCACAGATTGGAATAATTGAGATGGTATAATCTTTTGAATGTATAATTTTATTAAACTTTAAAAATGATATACGCCACTGGACTCTCATCTATATGAAAAACAAAAGAAAACAAAAAACCAAATAGACAATGACTTATACATGTCCTAAACTTCTCTAAGAAAACAAAACAAAATAAAACAAACAAAAAATATAAAATGATTTATTTACACATGTCCTAAACCTTTGCTCCCTGCAGATTTATAAAACTCTGGGGGTGAGCTCTCAAAGGCAAAAACAGAGGCTTTACAAATGTAGTTGGTGACTACCAAGTCTGTGGGGACAAGAAGAAGAATATTTTAGGGAGAAAATGAATTCACTGTGCTTTCCATATGAACTGAATTCTTTCTCAGGACATCCCACCAACATGTTACTTTTGTGGTGTGTTTTCTTTTTTGCCTGTGTGTGTGCATTTCAAAATAGTGAAATAAAATGCTGCATTAAAATATCAAATAAGCCTGTAATATTTTGTATCAAATTCAATTCTATAATACAAGATAATGAATACCACTCTGCAAGGTTCTTGTTAGAGGCAGGGAAAGGGCAGAATAGGTAGAAGGAGGAATAAAATAATCTACTTTATGTTCAACAGATTAGACCTGACTCAAATAACTGTATCACCAAAAAAAAGAGTACTCAGCACAAAAGAGGTATAAATGCTACAGGGGACTCCGAAGTTAGAAACTCACTTCCAGGGGTGCACTGGGCCTTGTCTTTCAGAGATCCCTGGCTTGCAAAGGCACTGCCCTGGGGTACTATCAGTTGTTCATCCAGGTTAATGATGTTCTCAGCCTCATTCCCTAGGGCTCCCACCAACTCTTCCTGTGCTCATTCCATTTAGATGTGGTGCTTCTTGCTAATTCACTAGGAATCTGACTCTAGCCTACCCCAAATTATCCCCTCACTTCAGGGATTACATTTTTGGCATTCTCATTTAGGCTTCTCTGTTAACATTAGAGAAACTGTGGCCTTTTACCTATATGCTGCATTGCTGAATAGCCTGGCACATATTCAAAATCCTTGGATTACACATTTCTTCATCATTTTCCGAAATAGCTACATATGAGCAAGGGTTTTAAATTCTACTTGCCAGAATGGAAAATTAAAGTTCAGACACATATATTGAGTCATTGAGTCATGAACAAATTGAAAACAGAAGGCAAGACTCGATTTCCAGTCACTAAACCATATGTCATTTAAAAAGATATTAATTATGAGGAATATGCAGATGTGCTAACAAATGGACAGTCAACCTTGAACACAAGGATGCGCAAACAGAGCAGCATTAAATGGTGACAAGTAGGTTAAAATAGATTTCATGTTCACAAAACAGTCTTTCACCAGAGCGAACTTTTTGAAAGCATACTGTGTACAAGGTTATTTAACATAATTATTTCTAATCCTCAGAATTACACTCCAAAATTGTAGTGTTTTCGCTTTGTAGGATATACGGAATAAGGTGAGGCTCAGAGAGAAGTTAAATATTTTATTTCAAATCGCAGAACTGATGTAACTGGCACACTGAGGATTCTAACATGGGCCGTTTAAGTTCAAAGGCAGTGTGCTCTTAATTTTACACCCTGAAACAGCCTGCTATAGTAAATGATTTATAATATGGAATAACTATTAAATATATTAAATCTATATAAAAGCAAACCATTTACAATATTAAATAAATAAATTTCAATAAATGTTGGATTTATTTTCTGTCCAGGTCATATTCTTAAACAGTACCTCCCGGTCTTATTTCTTTATCATAGCAGGGATTCCCATCATTCCACAAGGTATCACACACAGAACTACTAGTATGAATTTGCCACATCTCCAGAATTAGTCAACATCCACAGAAATTCAATGCAATGTAAAATGGAGAAGTCTTCATGTTAGCGAGAGAAAAAGTATATTTTAAAAATTGTGTTTTCGTAGGTATGTCATGGATCTGATATTTGACCATAGAATATTCAAAAATAAAACAACAGAATCTTAAAATCAGAAGGCAGAAATCTTAAAAGTCACCAACTTTATCCTCTCACCAAATAAGGAATCCTTACCTAGAACATCCCAGACAGATGACCCCAGGCCTCTGCTTGTGCCTTACCAGTGACAGGAAAATAGTCACTTGGCAAGTTGTCCCATCACATTATTGAATAGTCTTATCATTGGAAAGCTCTTTCTGATGTAGAACAAATAATTGTATGGGTTCTACAAAACTTAGGGCAAATATAACCTTTTGTTCACATTGAGACATTCTGAGTGAAATGGGGCACTCTAAGTAATTAATAGGAGTGAACTGAGCTGCAGCAGGCACAAACTGGGACTATCTTGGGCAAAAGGTGCATATGGTTGGTCATGCTAATAACACTGAACTCCTTAGAACCTTACCTCTAATCCCTGAGAACAAGCTTCTGGTGCCATTCGTGGGCTAGAACCTCAGGTATTTTTAAGCATTTGTCTTCCTTTCCACTAAATTTCCCCATTTCAGGTTAAACATCTCTGTTCTCTCCAACTAGTTTCCATATAGTATGTTTTCTCAACCATTTTCTAGCCTTGTTAACTGATTTGGATGTGTTCCAGTTTGAGAATGCCTTTTAAACTTACACTCCTTGTGCATTTGGATCACAGCCCAACACAGGAAGACACTGACTTTCCTTTCTTCAAGTGATGCTGCTGCAACTTCACTGAGCATCTTAATTTTGGCCTGCTTAAATTAATATTGGAGTTCATCAAGTTCATTCATATCAGCTATGTAGCTGACTCAAAATGGTCATATAGATAGCTGACCATACCAGATTAATTATTTTCTAATGTATACATAGTCTTAAAGGACTGTTAAAGGAGCAAAGTAATTAAAAAGATACCATGGTGCCCAACACAGTGCTTTGTCTAGGAAAGATCCTTTAAAAACTGGATGAATGGATGAATGAATCAATGGTTGGAAAGATGGATGAGTTGATGGGGGAAAGATGGATGAGTTGATGGGGGAAAGATCTGCAGAGAAAATTATTTCTCTCATTATCCCAACAATTGTTAGAATCCTGAACATATTTTCTATTTACAAATAAATTACAAAAAAATGTGAAAAATATTTTTAACATAAATGAGATTAATTGCTTGGAGGTATTATCAAATGAAATCTGAAATACTACTTTAGAGTACATTCATTTTATCATTCGTTTCTCTCAATGTTCTTATTTCACAGATACAAAAACTGAGGTTAGAAAAGGCTAAGCAACATTTCTCAATGAATAGTAGATAGAAACCTGTGGTTTCATACGTCCCTTTTGTTTTCAAGACCATAGTTCATCTCTCAAAACCCCGTTAAATTTTAAATTTAAGTCTAATTATTGCTTTGTCCCATGATAAACCAAGGTAATGATAACATAAACCATTTGAGAGCAGATATGCTTTTTATTTATCTTTGTAAACTTCAGAGCACTTAACAAATTTTGAGAGTTTAGTATTGCTCATGAAATACTTATTAAACAAATGATAAAATTTAGCTCTTGGAGAACTAAACAGAACTCTTTTAAAAGTACTACCTGTATTTTCCTAAGTACAAATATGTTTATGATATAAACTTTAAAGATTATAAAACAAATGAAGAAAACAATGATCCATAATTACACTACCCAGAGATAGCCATGGTTAAATTATTATAGATAATCTTTCCTGTCTTTTTTCTATACAAATATATGTGCACATAATTAAGAAAAACATTAAGATGAATACTTACATATTATTTAGTAAACTTTATTTGCTTTACAATATATGCCAGTAAGTATTTTTGGTAGCATGACTTTTCAAATAATTGCATGTACTATTTTTATAGATGTGGAACATTCACTTAACAAAGCTGACATTGTTGGATACAGAATGATGCATCTTTAGGGACACTTTTTAGAGTTATTGGGTAAACGTGGATGAATGCTCTACTATTTCAGATATTAGTTGACTAATTGTTTTCCAGAACATTGAATTTATACTACCATCACTAAGGTATGAGTGGTCCACTTCCCAGTATCCCCATCAAAATGAGTATTTTATATAATGCCTATATATATCTATATATACATATATAATAATAATACAAGTATATCATTAAATATATTATATATCTACACGTCATATAATTTGTATATAATTACATATGACTGATATAATGTATGTGTGTGTATATATATATAATAATTCATTAACTCAGCAGCTATTTAAAAGTCATCTATTATATGCCTAGCACTATTCCGTAACCTGGGAATATAGTAATGAACAAATTAAAATGGTTTTTATTAAGAGGGGTGAGATGAAAGACAAAAAAAGATAAAGGCAAAACTATAGAGACGATAAAAAGTGATCAGAGTTTGCCAGGGGTTGGGGGAGGGCTGTATGAATGAATAGATGGAACGCAGAGGCTTTTCAGAGCAGTGAAGCTACTTCGTATGACACTATAATGGTAGGTACATGTCATTATATATTAGCCTAAAGCCATAGGATGTACAACAACAAGAGCGAATCTTAGTGTATACTATGGACTTTGGGTAATAAAAACATGTCAGTGCAGGTCCACTCTGTGGAAGAGGATGATAATGGGTAAGGGTATACACGTGTGGAGGCAAGGATAAATGGGAACTCTGCACCTTCTGCCCGATGTTGCTGTGAACCTAAAGTTGCTCTTAAAAATAAGGTCTACTAACATTTAATGAGAAAAAAAAAGCATTTCTAATATAAGGGCATTGAGAGTGACGAGGGAGGGAGTGGAGCAAAGTTAGCATGTTAGATGCGATAGGCAGAGAAGGCCTCTCTGATGAGGTTTTATCTGAGTTGAGATTTGCAAATCACTGGGAGAAGCACAAATGAAGCAGACCCAAGGCAGAAGCCTCATTGACGTGAGTCTGGAAAGTATTGTTTATAGAGGATTTGGTGATGGAACAGATGTAGGGATGTAGAGAATGAAAGAAGGATGCTTGACTCCTAAGCTTCTGCTCTAAGGGAGGGACACTTGGTGTAGGAAGAAAAAAAAATTGTTGGTTCTGGATTGCCTAAGATATTTTTAGAAGGCCATTGGCTACGGGGGACTGGAGTTCATGTGTTTAGGCCTGAGCATATACATAAGGAAGGTGTCAGTCTATAGGTAGCACTGAAAACCAAAAGACTATGATTGAAATATTTACAACATGCTTATTGGCCATTTACCATTTCTTAATTTCTAGAATGCTTGTTCATGAATTTTTTCCAATGAAAACTTTTTTACCTTTTATAAGCTTTTTATTATATTAGATAATCCTGAACATTTCACACTTTTGTCACTCTCCTTTACGTTCAATTAGCACTTTTTACATTTTTAACTTAATTAGCTGATTAGCAGCTAATTAATGTCTTTATTGTAATGTCTTTATTTAGAGTTTATTTTGATTAAATCACAGAAGAGGCAGATCTGTGTATTGGTTAAGAGCCAACTTATCTGGCTTCAAATCCTGATTGTGCTACTTACTGAGCAAGTAACAAAATCTCTATGTGCCTCAGTTTCTTCATCAACGAAAGAAAGATTAAGATGGTATATATTTCATAGAGTGTGGTTGGGAGGATTACATAAGTTAATGTATCAAGTGGTTACACAATATAATATATACATAATATAATAAAGTACACATCATAAGTACTATATAAGTGTTTGCTATTGTTATGATCTTTATCTTACCCCCAATGTCTATCACATGATCCTGTCATATCGTTACTCACACCATAACTACAATCATGCTTTACTCATTTATTATTTCTTAGTAACATCAATCAAAGTATCTTCTTAAGTATTACTAAGTCATTTAATGTATCCCAAAAAACTATGAACATTTGTTCATAGTTCCTTTTAAGTTACTTGAAGATAAGCACTGTACATTCAGATTTATTGTTTCTCTCTGTAATTTTCTTACCCATCCTTGATGACATCATAATTGAGATCGCTCTGGATACATTATTTGTAATAATAATATTTATGAAATTACAAAGTCTGATCCTGTAATATTTTGTAACCACTTAAAAAATTCACAAGGTTTAGAAAAAGTATGTTCTGCTCATACCCAACACAGAGCTTAAATTACCCAGCCATCTTAGTTTTAATCACTTGAGAACAATTTTTTTCTTAATTTTTAAATTTTTTTTAATTTGTGGCATATAGGAGGTATATTTATTGGGGCACATGAGATGTTTTGATACAGGCATGCAATGTGAAACAAGCACATCATGGAGAATGGGGTATCCATCCCCTCAAGCATTTATCCTTTGAGTTACAAACAATCTAATTACATTTTTTATTTAAAAATATATGCTTAAGTTATTATTGACTATAATCACCTTATTGTGCTATCAAATAGTAGGTCTTATTCATTCATTCTATTTTTTTTTAACCCATTAAGCATCCCCTCCTCTCCCCAACCCTCCACTACTCTTCCCAGCCTCTGGTAACCATCCTTCTACTCTCTAAACCCATGAGTTCAATTGCTTTGATTTTTAGATCCCACAGATAAGTGAGAACATGCCACATTTGTCTTTCTGTGCCAGGCTTATTTCACCTAACGTAATAATCTCCAGTTCCATCCAAATTCTTGCAAATGACTGGATCTCATTCTTTTCTACAGCTGAATAGTACTCCATTGTATATATGTACCACAGTTTTTTTATCCATCCATCTGCTGATGGATGCAACTTAGGTTGCTTCCAAATCTTGGCTATTGTAAACAGTGCTGAAACAAACATAGGAATGAAGATATTTCTTCAACATACTGATTTCCTTTCTTTTGGGTGTATGCCCAGCAATGGGATTGCTGAGTCATATGGTAGCTCAATTTTTAGTTTTTTGAGAAACCTCCAAATGGTTCTCCATAGTGGTTGTACTAATTTACATTCCTACCAGCAGGGTACAAGGGTTCCCTTTCTCCACATCCTTGACAGCTTTTGTTATTTATTGCCTGTTTTTTGGACATAAGCCATTTTAACTGAGGTGAGATGAAATCTCTTTATAGTTTTGATTTGCATTTCTCTGATAATTGATGATGCTGAGCACCTTTTCATATGACTGCCATTTGTATGTCTTCTTTTGAGAAATGTCTATTCAAATATTTTGCTGATTTTTTTATTGGATTATTAGGTTTTTTCCTATAGAGTTGTTATATATTCTGGTGATTAATCCCTTGTCAGAGGGATAGTTGGCAAATACTTTCTTCCATTCTGTGGGGTGTTCCTTCACTTTGTTGATTGCATCCTTTGCTGTACAGAACAGTTTTAACTTCTGTGATCCCATTTGCCTATGTTTGCCTTGGTTGCCTGTGCTTGTGGGATATTGCTCAAGAAATCTTTGCCCAGACCTATGTCCTATAGATTTTCCCCAATGTTTTCTTGTAGTAACTTGATAGTTTGAAGTCTTCGACTTAAGTTTTTAACCAATTTTGATTTTATTTTTGTACATGGTGAGAGATAGGGGTCTAATTTTATTCTTTAAAAAAATTTCTAAGAATTTTTGTGGGAAGGTAGTAGGTATATATATATATATATATATATATATATATATATATATATATATATATATATGAAGTACATTAGATGCTTTCATACAGATATGCAATGTGAACTAGTCACACGATGGAGAATGGGGTGTCCATCCCCTCAAGCATTTATCCTTTGAGTTACGAACATTTCAATTACTTTTTAAAAAACTTTTATTTTAGGTTCAGGGGTACATGTGCAGGTTTGTTATGTAGGTAAACTGAAGTCATGGGGGTTTAGTGTACAGATTATTTCATCACCCAGGTAATAAGCTTAGTACCCAAAGGTTATTTTTTCTGTTCCTCTCCATCTTCCCACCCTTCACCCTCGAGTAGGCCCTGTGTCTGTTTTTCCCTTCTTTGTGTTCGTGAATTCTCATGTAGCTCTTTTGAATGCATCTCCATTTTTCTCATTTGGCCTTGCAGCCATACCATGAATTAGATGATGTGAGTATTGCATTCCTCCTACAGTTCTTTGTGATTGGGCTAAGTGCCAGGCTGGGATTCAAACACGAGAATTTTGATTCAAAACCTCATCCTCTTTCCTGTTTACTATGCAGTCTCCAAGCTATAAATATGGAAATACAGAAAGATTAAACATTTGTGATAAAACTGCGCTGTCATTTTTATATTCCCTGAAAAACTGATCTACCCATCCTCCTTTACTCCCT
The DNA here is from genome assembly GCF_029281585.2 of Gorilla gorilla gorilla. NCBI lineage: Eukaryota > Metazoa > Chordata > Mammalia > Primates > Hominidae > Gorilla > Gorilla gorilla. The sequence goes on from NC_073224.2 coordinate 29,485,323, forward strand.
TGCCAGGCATCGTGCCAGGTGATGGGTACATAATGAAGAACAAACTAGCCAGAGTCACACCATTATGGGCATGAGAATATTGTCAAGTGGAGCAAGACTGGCATCGAACAAATAGAAAGCAATATGTAGTTAAAATGTACACAAAGTGCTATGAGGGAGAACAGAGGTGCTAAGAGGTATCATTAAAGGGGGCTGACTTAATTTTGGTTGAAAGAAAAAAGGCTTTCTAAGGAAGTGGTATTTAAGTTTGGACCTGTTAAATGACTAAGACTTTGCTGACCTGTTATGGGCTGGAAGCTCTATGGTGATCTCACTGTTTGAGGAATTAAAAGCAAGGCAGCAAGGGTGGGAGACACTGGTCTTGTAGGACAGATAAAGAGTCTGAAATGTATACGAAGGAGATGGGGAATCACTAATTCCATCAATATTTTAAGCACAGAAACTACAATTGTTGTTTAGTTTGAAAATATTGAGGCACAGATGGTGGTGGCTACTCCCTGGTAAATGGACTGGACTGGATACTGAAAAGGAATGAATGGATTTATCATCTTATTGATATACTTTGATTTGAGTTTTTTTTTCCATAAAAGTTGAGTGCAGAATGTGAAAAACAATCAAATTACTAAGTATTTCTGGCTACTTGATTCCATTACACTCACTTCTGGGAGCTCATTCTTATATGGATCAATAAGGAATCTGCATTCATGTCATTAGAATGCCAGAAAGAGATGGGGAAAACTATAGATATCCTTTATAATTTATTAAACTGCATAATTACCAAAATATTTTTAAAAACATTTACTATAAAACTCAAGAAAACAAAGCTGAATAATGAAGGAAAAAGATCAGTGAACTGTACCACAAAACCTCTACTAAGGTTAGCCATTGTCAAGCAACAGACTTTTTTTTTTTTTTTTTTTTGAGACAGAGTCTTGCTCTGTCACCCAGGCTGGAGTGCAGTGGTGCAATTTCTGCTCACTGCAACCTCCGCCTCCTAGGTTCGAGCGATTCTTCTGCCTCAGCCTCCTGAGTAGCAACAGACTTTTTTTTTCTGAGATTCACAGGAGCCAAAAAGCAAAAGAAAAGAAATGTCATGAGTTACCAATCAATACATTTTCTTAAAAAGTTCTTTTTTATTGTTTTTCCAAGAAGTTTTCATTTTATGGGAATGAATTTGGTCTAAAATGGACTCTTATATAATAAAACAATCTGCATTTTTGTAAAATGAGAGAATCACAGTAAATCAATTAACTTTTCTGATTTCTGAAAATAACTATGTACAATAATCCCACCAAATAAGGAATATGCAATTTTGTACTTAAAAGTAACAGCCAACTTTAACAACATTAACATAGTTGTCTTACATCATTATTTATAAACACATTTAAATTTATTGTCCTAGTTTTTTTTAAGAGCAACCCTTTCTCCCCCTAGAAGGTGAAACCAAGCTCTAAGTACCTTGATCTATCCAATATCTCCTTAGGGAATTCTTAAGTAGCCAGCCAGAACATGCAGTAAGTGCAGTTATGAACATCACCACAATGGTGGCCAGGGCCTTCAGTTCCATCAGGGAATGCACGCCATCTGCTCCAAAAGCCTGTTTTGCACAGGACCTAGAGTTATGCCTGGTGGCTAGAAAGAGCTCAGCAACTGCTTTTGGATGAATGAAATTTGAACAAAGTTCAAAGTTTTGGTAGAGAGTCTTTATGTTAATTGAGTTGTTTATTAAACAACTCAACAACTTTAATGAATGACTTTGGTTAATTGCCCCTTGAACAATGCTAACATCTTGATATTCATTTGTAAACATAAGCACACTACAATGTCAGAGTTAATGCTGGGCAGTTATTGTACACCAGGCAATGGACTAAATGCTTTGTATGTATCATAACACTGAATCCTCCTAATAGTCCTAGGTGTGAAGTAGGTGGGTCAAGGAATCTGAAGCTTCATAACATAAATGACTTGCACAAGACCACACAGGTAATGAGGGGTTTGTGCTGCTGTTTGAATCTAGCAACTGTCTCCAAAGTTCAAGTTCCTGTTATTTTAAACAATGTTGTTTAAAATGAGCCAAACCAGACCTTTGCCCTTCCTCACAGACATAAAAGGTAGCTAGCCTCCTTTCCCTACCTCTTCCCCATCCAACACACAGGAACCTAAAGAACTAACTTGGAGAGCGGATACTGTTGGTAAAATGTAACAGCTCAGTGTTTTGAAAGAATGCAAGATTTTTTGAGGTTTTAAACAAATGTGTCGTTTAAATTTTGAGGAGGATTTTTTGGAGTAGAGGTTTGAAGAAATTGTCTCTGTCTTTCTTAGTCTGTTACTCTCTCTTTCTCTCTGTTTAGTAACTTTTTTCTCTTTTACTTGTCAAGACACCCTTGGCTCTGAGAAAGGACTCTAGAGAAAAATAAAGAAACAAGAGTTCAGACATTGTGGAAGTCAGTTGTGGCGATTCCTCAGGGATCTAGAACTAGAAATACTATTTGACCCAGCCATCCCATTACTGGGTATATGCCCAAAGGACTATAAATCATGCTGCTATAAAGACACATGCACACGTATGTTTATTGTGGCACTATTCACAATAGCAAAGACTTGGAACCAACCCAAATGTCCAACAATGATAGACTGGATTAAGAAAATGTGGCACATACACACCATGGAATACTATGCAGCCATAAAAAATGATGAGTTCATGTCCTTTGTAGGGACATGGATGAAATTGGAAATCATCATTCTCCGTAAACTATCGCAACGACAAAAAACCAAACACCGCATATTCTCACTCATAGGTGGGAACTGAACAATGAGAACACATGGACACAGGAAGGGGAACATCACACTCTGGGGACTGTCGTGGGGTGGGGGGAGGGGGGAGGGATAGCTTTAGGAGATATACCTAATGCCAAATGACGAGTTAATGGGTATAGCACACCGGCATGGCACATGTATACATGTGTAACAAACCTGCACATTGTGCACATGTACCCTGAAACTTAAAGTATAATAATAATAAAATAAAAAAAGAAACAAGATGTATAACAAGAGCTATAGGTTTTACAGATCCAACCTAAATAAATGATATTTCTCAAGGTTGTCACTAGTGTAGTAGAAGAGTATTTAGGTCAAATTCTGACTAGGAAAGAAACATGTGCAAAAATAAAAAAAAAATTGTTAAAAAGTCATCATTATTTCTTATATTAGTGACAAAATAAAATATTTTAAAGTACATTAGCAAATACAACCTGAAGGTGGTACAACATTTATCTTGGTCTTTCATGGACATATTTAGGTTTATTGTTTTGAGGGAACTGAAAACTTCTCCAACATTTCATGGAGAAATGGTAAGAATAGAACAGTCAAAATTTGTGCAAATATTTGTCAAAAATTATATAAAACCCAATGGGCAGATTTCACCTAGCTCCAGTAATTATTCTTCATGAAATGAAAAATGGTTCCCATGTTCACTAAGAATGCTTTAATTAGAATGGAAAAGAAGCAAGAATATCCCCAGTTACAGTATATAATAGGAGTAATATAGAAAGGGGGGCAGAGGTGGGTCAAGGGCACCAGAATAAAAAGACACCACTGAATACTAATTGCTGTTGACCATTTTGAGAAATAAAAGATTCCACTTCACATTAGCATCCATAGGACCAAGGTAAAACACCTCCACCTCCACCTCTCTTTGTGGTTTAAGATTAAAGAATTGCTTAAAATTGCTCTGCAAGACAATTTCAGTGAATTTGTTAACCAAGAAACATCAGACAGACTGAAGTCATCCTCTGTTAATTTTGAAATACCCCAAAGCTGTGAATGATGTAGCTCACTGTGCTCAGAGAAAAATAGCGATTTTGAATTTCATTAGATACATTATTTGTTCAACTAGAATGTAGAACTGTCACTTTGTCAGACTAATTAGAGGCCCTGAAGTTGGTGGTCATAATGCCCAGAAGAATTTTTTTTTGTTATGTCTCAAACCACCAACCAAATTTTTTTCCTTTTCCTTACAGAGACTTCCTACATTTAGACACTCTAGTTAAGCCTTTGCTTTTGACATTTGAATTCGTCTTAGTATTCCTAAGAGCATTTCTTAGCATTCCTATTATTTTGAATACGATCATATTCATCCAATTAGTTTCTAGGCAGCTTAGATTAAATTCTTTTTCCTTGAGTACCTGATTGCTTGAGCCCTTTGTTTAAAGCATATCTTCAATTGGAAAAATAATTTAAAATATATACAACAACAATACTGTTCAAATAATTCTATTTTATTTTTGATTCTAATATTGCTCATTGACTTCATTTAAAATAATTCACTGAAGAATTTAGCCTTTGTGAAATTAAAAATTGATATGCTTAGCAAGGTTAACAATAAATAAATTCAAGCTCAAGTCAAAGCCACTCTTTTCAGGAAGACTGCATTAAATTATCCCTTGTTGAATGTATCTAACAAGAAAAATAGCAAAATAAATTACTGAGGGGCTGGGTACAGTGGCTCACATCTATAATCCCAGTATTTTGGGAGGCTGAGATGGGCAGATTGCTTGAGCCCGGGAGTTTGAGACCAGTCTGAGTAACATAGTGAAACCCTATTGCTACAAAAAAAAAAAAAAAAAAAAAAAAATACAAAATTAGCTGGATGTGGTGGTGCATGCCTGTATTGCCAACTACTCAGGATGCTGAGGTGGGACAATTGCTTGAGCCCAGGAGATTGAGGCTGCAGTGAGCTGTGACTGTGCCACTACACTCTAGCCAGGGTGTCAAAGTGAGAGCCTTTCTCAAAAACAAAACAAAAAATGACTGAAGTCGTGTAGAAAATAAACCATTATATTTTAGAGTTGGACTCTTCCTCTATGGTGCCATTGAATCCACTATTCTAAGATACAATCAAATACCAAGAAATTAAGTGATCTTTGAATAGTGGAGAAAATTTTAGTCATTTAATGATTGAAGAATCAGAGCAGATTGGTTATAAAAGTCATTGTAACAATGGGATTGGATATAATATTCAAGTTTATTAATTAAATTACTCAAATGCTAACTAGATCTAGCATTAAAATACTTAAATGTGGGGTGTCTGCTATGGTCTATGTCCCTCCTATAATTCTTATGTTGAAATTCTCACCGCCAAGGAGATAATATTAGGAGATGGAGCCTTGGGAGGTGATCAGGTTATGATATTGTAGCCCTCATGAATGCGGTTAGTGCCCTTGTAATAGAGACCCAAGGGAGACTTCTCACCCCTTCTGCCATGTGAAGTTAGAGTAAAGAAAATGACTGTCTATGAAGAAGAGCCTTCGCTAGACACTGAATCTGTCAGCACCTTGATCCTGGACTTCCCAGCCTCCAGAACTGTGTGAAATACATTTCTGTTGCTTGTAAGACACCTAATCTATAGTATTTTGTTGTAGCAGCCTAAACAGAGATGATAGCATCCCTTACCTCAACACGCCATTAATTTCACATTATCTATTAGTGAGAATAAAACAATTAGTCATCGGCAGAATTTAAACTGCTGAAAGACTTCTAAGAACTGATTTCACCTCATAAGTAGTAGAGTTATAATCAAAATTTGAGAATAAAAATTATGATGTTCATTTTACCACAGCAATGATCAATAATTATATGAAGAAAATTTGTAATCAGGCTATCAGTGATAGTTATTTGTTTCTAGTAATTTAGTCATAAATTATTATCCAGTATAGCACTGGCATCAGAAAGCATATGGGGGGAGAGCCAAGATGGCCGAATAGGAACAGCTCCGGTCTACAGCTCCCAGCGTGAGCGACGCAGAAGACGGGTGATTTCTGCATTTCCATCTGAGGTACTGGGTTCATCTCACTAGGGAGTGCCAGACAGCGGGCGCAGGCCAGTGGGTGCAGCGCACCGTGCGCGAGCCAAAGCAGGGCGAGGCATTGCCTCACCTGGGAAGCGCAAGGGGTCAGGGAGTTCCCTTTCTGAGTCAAAGAAAGGGGTGACGGACACACCTGGAAAATCGGGTCACTCCCACCTGATTATTGCGCTTTTCAGACCGGCTTAAAAAACGGCGCACCACGAGACTATATCCCACACCTGACTCGGAGGGTCCTACGCCCACGGAATCTCGCTGATTGCTAGCACAGCAGTCTGAGATCAAACTGCAAGGCGGCAGCGAGGCTGGGGGAGGGGCGCCCGCCATTGCCCAGGCTTGATTAGGTAAACAAAGCAGCCGGGAAGCTCCAACTGGGTGGAGCCCACCACAGCTCAAGGAGGCTTGCCTGCCTCTGTAGGCTCCACCTCTGGGGGCAGGGCACAGACAAACAAAAAGACAGCAGTAACCTCTGCAGACTTAAATGTCCCTGTCTGACAGCTTTGAAGAGAGCAGTGGTTCTCCCAGCACGCAGCTGGAGATCTGAGAACGGGCAGACTGCCTCCTCAAGTGGGTCCCTGACCCCTGACCCCCGAGCAGCCTAACTGGGAGGCACCCCCCAGCAGGGGCACACTGACACCTCACACGGCAGGGTATTCCAACAGACCTGCAGCTGAGGGTCCTGTCTGTTAGAAGGAAAACTAACAAACAGAAAGGACATCCACACTGAAAACCCATCTGTACATCACCATCATCAAAGACCAAAAGTAGATAAAACCACAAAGATGGGGAAAAAACAGAACAGAAAAACTGGAAACTCTAAAACGCAGAGCACCTCTCCTCCTCCAAAGGAACGCAGTCCCTCACCAGCAACGGAACAAAGCTGGATGGAGAATGAGTTTGACGAGCTGAGAGAAGAAGGCTTCAGACGATCAAATTACTCTGAGCTACAGGAGGACATTCAAACCAAAGGCAAAGAAGTTGAAAACTTTGAAAAAAATTTAGAAGAATGTATAACTAGAATAACCAATACAGAGAAGTGCTTAAAGGAGCTGATGGAGCTGAAAACCAAGGCTCGAGAACTACGTGAAGAATGCAGAAGCCTCAGGAGCCGATGCGATCAACTGGAAGAAAGGGTATCAGCAATGGAAGATGAAATGAATGAAACGAAGCGAGAAGGGAAGTCTAGAGAAAAAAGAATAAAAAGAAATGAGCAAAGCCTCCAAGAAATATGGGACTATGTGAAAAGACCAAATCTACGTCTGATTGGTGTACCTGAAAGTGATGCGGAGAATGGAACCAAGTTGGAAAACACTCTGCAGGATATTATCCAGGAGAACTTCCCCAATCTAGCAAGGCAGGCCAACATTCAGATTCAGGAAATACAGAGAACACCACAAAGATACTCCTCGAGAAGAGCAACTCCAAGACACATAATTGTCAGATTCACCAAAGTTGAAATGAAGGAAAAAATGTTAAGGGCAGCCAGAGAGAAAGGTCGGGTTACCCTCAAAGGGAAGCCCATCAGACTAACAGCGGATTTCTCGGCAGAAACCCTACAAGCCAGAAGAGAGTGGGGGCCAATATTCAACATTCTTAAAGAAAAGAATTTTCAACCCAGAATTTCATATCCAGCCAAACTAAGCTTCATAAGTGAAGGAGGAATAAAATACTTTACAGACAAGCAAATGCTGAGAGATTTTGTCACCACCAGGCCTGCCCTAAAAGAGCTCCTGAAGGAAGCGCTAAACATGGAAAGGAACAACCGGTACCAGCCGCTGCAAAATCATGCCGAAATGTAAAGACCATGGAGACTAGGAAGAAACTGCATCAACTAATGAGCAAAATCACCAGCTAACATCATAATGACAGGATCAAATTCACACATAACAATATTAACTTTAAATGTCAATGGACTAAATGCTCCAATTAAAAGACACAGACTGGCAAGTTGGATAAAGAGTCAAGACCCATCAGTATGCTGTATTCAGGAAACCCATCTCACGTGCAGAGACACACATAGGCTCAAAATAAAAGGATGGAGGAAGATCTACCAAGCAAATGGAAAACAAAAAAAGGCAGGGGTTGCAATCCTAGTCTCTGACAAAACAGACTTTAAACCAACAAAGATCAAAAGAGACAAAGAAGGCCATTACATAATGGTAAAGGGATCAATTCAACAAGAGGAGCTAACTATCCTAAATATATATGCACCCAATACAGGAGCACCCAGATTCATAAAGCAAGTCCTGAGTGACCTACAAAGAGACTTAGACTCCCACACATTAATAATGGGAGACTTTAACACCCCACTGTCAACATTAGACAGATCAACGAGACAGAAAGTCAACAAGGATACCCAGGAATTGAACTCAGCTCTGCACCAAGTGGACCTAATAGACATCTACAGAACTCTCCACCCCAAATCAACAGAATATACATTTTTTTCAGCACCACACCACACCTATTCCAAAATTGACCACATAGTTGGAAGTAAAGCTCTCCTCAGCAAATGTAAAAGAACAGAAATTATAACAAACTATCTCTCAGACCACAGTGCAATCAAACTAGAACTCAGGATTAAAAATCTCACTCAAAGCCGCTCAACTACATGGAAACTGAACAACCTGCTCCTGAATGACTACTGGGTACATAACGAAATGAAGGCAGAAATAAAGATGTTCTTTGAAACCAACGAGAACAAAGACACAACATACCAGAATCTCTGGGATGCATTCAAAGCAGTGTGTAGAGGGAAATTTATAGCACTAAATGCCCACAAGAGAAAGCAGGAAAGATCCAAAATTGACACCCTAACATCACAATTAAAAGAACTAGAAAAGCAAGAGCAAACACATTCAAAAGCTAGCAGAAGGCAAGAAATAACTAAAATCAGAGCAGAACTGAAGGAAATAGAGACACAAAAAACCCTTCAAAAAATCAATGAATCCAGGAGCTGGTTTTTTGAAAGGATCAACAAAATTGATAGACCGCTAGCAAGACTAATAAAGAAAAAAAGAGAGAAGAATCAAATAGACACAATAAAAAATGATAATGGGGATATCACCACCGATCCCACAGAAATACAAACTACCATCAGAGAATACTACAAACACCTCTACGCAAATAAACTAGAAAATCTAGAAGAAATGGATACATTCCTTGACACATACACTCTCCCAAGACTAAACCAGGAAGAAGTTGAATCTCTGAATAGACCAATAACAGGAGCTGAAATTGTGGCAATAATCAATAGTTTACCAACCAAAAAGAGTCCAGGACCAGATGGATTCACAGCCGAATTCTACCAGAGGTACAAGGAGGAACTGGTACCATTCCTTCTGAAACTATTCCAATCAATAGAAAAAGAGGGAATCCTCCCTAACTCATTTTATGAGGCCAGCATCATTCTGATACCAAAGCCGGGCAGAGACACAACCAAAAAAGAGAATTTTAGACCAATATCCTTGATGAACATTGATGCAAAAATCCTCAATAAAATACTGGCAAACCGAATCCAGCAGCACATCAAAAAGCTTATCCACCATGATCAAGTGGGCTTCATCCCCGGGATGCAAGGCTGGTTCAATATACGCAAATCAATAAATGTAATCCAGCATATAAACAGAGCCAAAGACAAAAACCACATGATTATCTCAATAGATGCAGAAAAAGCCTTTGACAAAATTCAACAACCCTTCATGCTAAAAACTCTCAATAAATTAGGTATTGATGGGACGTATTTCAAAATAATAAGAGCTATCTATGACAAACCCACAGCCAATATCATACTGAATGGGCAAAAACTGGAAGCATTCCCTTTGAAAACTGGCACAAGACAGGGATGCCCTCTCTCACCGCTCCTATTCAACATAGTGTTGGAAGTTCTGGCCAGGGCAATCAGGCAGGAGAAGGAAATAAAGGGTATTCAATTAGGAAAAGAGGAAGTCAAATTGTCCCTGTTTGCAGACGACATGATTGTTTATCTAGAAAACCCCATTGTCTCAGCCCAAAATCTCCTTAAGCTGATAAGCAACTTCAGCAAAGTCTCAGGATACAAAATCAATGTACAAAAATCACAAGCATTCTTATACACCAACAACAGACAAACAGAGAGCCAAATCATGAGTGAACTCCCATTCACAATTGCTTCAAAGAGAATAAAATACCTAGGAATCCAACTTACAAGGGATGTGAAGGACCTCTTCAAGGAGAACTACAAACCACTGCTCAAGGAAATAAAAGAGGATACAAACAAATGGAAGAACATTCCATGCTCATGGGTAGGAAGAATCAATATCGTGAAAATGGCCATACTGCCCAAGGTAATTTACAGATTCAATGCCATCCCCATCAAGCTACCAATGACTTTCTTCACAGAATTGGAAAAAACTACTTTAAAGTTCATATGGAACCAAAAAAGAGCCCGCATTGCCAAGTCAATCCTAAGCCAAAAGAACAAAGCTGGAGGCATCACACTACCTGACTTCAAACTATACTACAAGGCTACAGTAACAAAAACAGCATGGTACTGGTACCAAAACAGAGATATAGATCAATGGAACAGAACAGAGCCCTCAGAAATAACGCCGCATACCTACAACTATCTGATCTTTGACAAACCTGAGAAAAACAAACAATGGGGAAAGGATTCCCTATTTAATAAATGGTGCTGGGAAAACTGGCTAGCCATATGTAGAAAGCTGAAACTGGATCCCTTCCTTACACCTTATACAAAAATCAATTCAAGATGGATTAAAGATTTAAACGTTAGACCTAAAACCATAAAAACCCTAGAAGAAAACCTAGGCATTACCATTCAGGACATAGGCGTGGGCAAGGACTTCATGTCCAAAACACCAAAAGCAATGGCAACAAAAGCCAAAATTGACAAATGGGATCTAATTAAACTAAAGAGCTTCTGCACAGCAAAAGAAACTACCATCAGAGTGAACAGGCAACCTACAACATGGGAGAAAATTTTCGCAACCTACTCATCTGACAAAGGGCTAATATCCAGAATCTACAATGAACTCAAACAAATTTACAAGAAAAAAACAAACAACCCCATCAAAAAGTGGGCGAAGGACATGAACAGACACTTCTCAAAAGAAGACATTTATGCAGCCAAAAAACACATGAAAAAATGCTCATCATCACTGGCCATCAGAGAAATGCAAATCAAAACCACTATGAGATATCATCTCACACCAGTTAGAATGGCAATCATTAAAAAGTCAGGAAACAACAGGTGCTGGAGAGGATGTGGAGAAATAGGAACACTTTTACACTGTTGGTGGGACTGTAAACTAGTTCAACCATTGTGGAAGTCAGTGTGGCGATTCCTCAGGGATCTAGAACTAGAAATACTATTTGACCCAGCCATCCCATTACTGGGTATATACCCAAAGGACTATAAATCATGCTGCTATAAAGACACATGCACACGTATGTTTATTGCGGCATTATTCACAATAGCAAAGACTTGGAACCAACCCAAATGTCCAACAATGATAGACTGGATTAAGAAAATGTGGCACATATACACCATGGAATACTATGCAGCCATAAAAAATGATGAGTTCATGTCCTTTGTAGGGACATGGATGAAATTGGAAACCATCATTCTCAGTAAACTATCGCAAGAACAAAAAACCAAACACCGCATGTTCTCACTCATAGGTGGGAATTGAACAATGAGATCACATGGACACAGGAAGGGGAATATCACACTCTGGGGACTGTTGTGGGGTGGGGGGAGGGGGGAGGGATAGCATTGGGAGATATACCACCAGCATGGCACATGTATACATATGTAACTAACCTGCACAATGTGCACATGTACTCTAAAACTTAAAGTATAATAAATAAAAAAAAAAAAAAAAAAAAAAAAAAAAAAGAAAGCATATGGGATTAATATCAAGGAATTTTGTCACTTGTAGGTTTATGAACCTAGGGGGATTTAGAAGTCTAAAACAAATGTATTCATATTAATAACCCTGCTTTTATTTTTATATTGCATAAATTGGAATACTTATTTGTGAAGAAAAATATGGTAATCAATACATAGCTTTGCCCAGAAGAAGAAAACATGAATCACCCCCAATTCCCAAGAATTTTCAATTGGTTATTTAAAAAATGATTATTAGATATATTGCACAGACATTATAGGGTCCTTCTCCTTAAAATTTTAATTCTAATACTTCCTATACTTCAGGAATCAGCAGCCATTAAATAATGGAGTTCTAATTTGCTGTTGCCTAATCTTCTCACATAGGGAAGGATACAACTGTGCAATGTAACAACTACTATGTGTACTGCATCACGTTGTATCTATTGCAGGCATCATCATAATTAAGTTCTCAGTGTCAATCCTGTGAGATAGTGCTTATTATTTACTACCATTTACAGAAGAACAAAGTAAAGCAGAGTCCGATTGCATAACTTGCCGAAGCTCTTACAGCTAGTAGGAGGGGGGAAATTAAGATTTGAACCAAGTCCCACTGATCTTAGGATTCACACTCTTTATGAGCACAATAACATATGAGTGTAGTGTGTAGTGTGTATTTGTGTAGGTGTTACAGATAATCAGAGGAGAGATGGAATGTGGCATTTTCATATATATTATTTTTATTCTGCATTGTATTTTCCCTCTCAAGCAACCTATAATTTCATACTTTCTCAGGAAGTAAAACTTTCCAACTGTTATATTTTTTAAGAAAGTAAGCATTGATAAAAAGCTGAAAGTTAACTTTAGATTATCAAGACTATTTCACTGACCATAAAGTCTAACAACATAAGAAATTTAGGTTTAATTTTTTCTGAGACGGTCTCTCAAATACATTTAAAGTTTTCAGAGTAGCCTGCATCCAGTCACTAGTTCTACAATGGAGCTGTATCTGGCCATGTCACTGTCAGGCACAGTAACAGAAATTACTGTATGTTTTATTAAAAGCCTATTTTTGTCTCTCTCTCTCTCTTAACTAAAACCCTAATTTAGTTGTTGTTCCCTTAGGTACAAAGTACACAGTTCATAATTCATTTGATATAAAATGTCAGTTTAGATTCTTGCCCTTCTTTGATAAATGAGAAAAAAACACGTACATTTCAATTTCCTCAATGCCAGAACTACCAGGAACAACCCCCTGTTGTGTTTCTCAAAGACCTTTGTGTTCAATTAAACATCAAGATGCAGAAACTGTGGGGAAGGATATTTCCAAGATAGAGAGAACAAATACATGAGACAGAGGGAGACAGCTAATGCTTTTCCTACTAGTCAGGCGATATCTCCCAAAGAGCATCTTTGATCCTCAAATTAGTCCTCACTTATAATTTAATATGCCACAACCAGTCTGCTGTTTCCTTACACTTAGTTTTAGAGACAGCTGTTGGAATCATCAAAGAAGATAAAAATGTAGATGTTTACAGGTTAATTTTCAACTGAATAGTGATAAGCTTACGCATATTTTGTATTTATATATCATGCTTTATGTCCTTTAAACAAAGAATTGAGCAGCTACCTAATGTGCCAGCTAATCTCAGTGCACACACATTCTTTATTCCTTGTCTAAACCCATTGAGGAAAGTTCTGTAATTATGAAACCCCTTCCCAGATGAGCAAAATGAGGCTTAGAGAGGAGATAAGTTTCTCAAGGTCACACAATCAGGAAATGAAAATGCTGGGGATAGCAAGTGGTGGATAAGTTGAATTGTGATATTTTGATAGACACTGTGCTTTACAAATGCACAGTCTAAGATACATGCTTACTTGATTTATATCATCAACCATGGGAATAAGATTTAAGCTTTTTCCTGTGATCATGCCCTCAACTTCAGATTTTGACGAGGAAAGTGTTCCTGCTTTCTTATGGCCCAGAGGTCACACATGGTCATTTTGTGGCCATTCCAGTGAACAATTTTCCCACATACTCACACTGTTCACACGGCTTATTTCTAGAATATTTCACATGTTGAGTAAGTGTCTTCACCTGACTAGAGTGTTTTTCAACTGTTCACAGAAAATTGTTTTAGTACAGGAAGAGAAAGATTCTTTCTTTCATTAGTTTTTACAAATATAAGTTTTCTTGCTCTCTTTTAAGAAAGTTTGTTAATTTTTCAAAATTAACACTATTAGATAAATTCTCTTCACAAGAATGCAAACTATGTACAATCAGAAGATCACAATTTATAATAATTTATAATAGAATTTCATAGGTAAATATGACAGAAGTTGGGCAAAATACTTGGTGGGCAAGTTAAGTACTTATATCCCCACTGGCAAAGGATGGGTCCAACTGGTTGGTTTCTTTGCCTTCTCTACACAGGGTACATACCACATAATATTGCTTCTGCTTAATGCTTTTTTGTAAGGCTGTAAACATGTTTTACCTACATTTTTTTTCTCTTATGACATTATAAACTTTAGAGCTTGGGTTATACAGTCACTGAGGACAGTTCTCTAGGCCATCTGCAACAGATTTAAAAACCTACTAGTTCAACCAACAATACCCTTAAAATTATATTTGACACTACTATAGAGTCAAGTCACCTCTTCAGACCTGCATTGATTAGTGGGGCATCAAAATCTGTGTTGCTTCTGCCAAGAGAGCATAGGAACAGTCAGTAGAAGAAATAGAATATAGTTCTACAGTCCGTAGAACAATAGAGTATAGTGGCTCAGAACTAGGCTTCTATAGTCAGTCTCTAGGTTTAAATACAGTGTCTGCCTTTTACTAGTAAGATGACCTTTACTAGTTGCAAGCCAATATTGTTTCTTCAACTTCCTCATGTGTAAATAGGGATAATAATAGCACTTGCCTTACAGGGTTTGTGAGGAGAATAAAATGAGTTAATATATGCAAAACCACACCTGCACCTAGTATTAATAAATGCTATCTTGGTATGAGTGATCACAACATCAAAAATCTCTTTTTAGCAAATAAAAGGTTACACGATCTTAATTTTTCTCTAGATACTGGGCACTATGTCAACCTACTCTGGAGTTGTGTTTGTGAACTCCTAAAAGGAAAAATCTTAGCTATGAGGTCCAATAGACAGCAAACCCTAGAATCCAGGATGAAGATGTAACTGACTTGAGGAAACATATTTCAAAACCGTACAGATGTAGCCACAAGAGGCTCATTAAAGAAAATTCCCCAGAGGGGAAAGACTCAGGTTTTAGTTACAAGGAGTTTCTTATAGCAGATGTTCTGTGAAGAAGTTGAAGAGCAGAGGAAATTTACCTGACAGTGTCTTCACAGTAGGGCTGATTAGTGTTCCCCAGTGCATAAAACATCATGCCTGTTGCTTTCTGGTGCCACAGGTAGAACTCAACATCTGGAATTGGTTATCTTTGGTATCTGTTCCTGGCCCATTCAGGAAGACTGTGAGCAACACGATGGCTTTCTTACATTGGAAAGACCTCTGGCCCTACGAATGTGACTTATATATTCAAAGACCAGTTGAGCATGGAGGCCTATTATACCTATTTTTCCCTGAGTATTTGTCTCAAATATGAACGTGGAATAAAGTCATAGACAAAATCATATATTTTTGCTTTGAAAGTATTTTAAAGATGGTCTAGCTCAGTGGTCTTCAAACTTGTGAAGGCACCCAGTGACCTGGGATTTGGTAATGGAATCTCATTAAAACACAGATTGCTTGGCCCCACCCTCAGAATTTCTGGTTAAGTAGGTTGAGAGTAGGGTTTGAGAAGTTGCATTTCAAGCAAATTTCAAGGAATGTTGAAGTTCCTGGTCTGGGATCACACTATAGATACTGCTGATCTAATTCACATCTGCCATTTTAGAGAGATAAGAGACAAACATCATAGTCAGGTAAAGTTACTTAAGTCAGACCAAACAGCTAATTAGCACAAGAGTTATTACTAGAACTCAGGGCTCTGAGACCTGAAAATAGTGGAGAAACAGCTCAGAAGATTGCCAAATGAAGTGGCTCTGAGGAGACCCTTCAGAATGGGACCAGCCATTTCACAGTTTTAGAAAATATTATCTCATGTGACATCCAGCTTACTTCTTGAGGTTTCCTAATTTGAGAGCCCAAGCAAAAGCCAAACACATATGTTAAGTTTAGCATTTGGCATCATTTTCAGGAAGTGATGAGACTTCTCTAAATGTTCTCTACTTGTTTTCCTTTCTCTCAAGCATTGTGGCAAATGCTTTTGTTTTCAAGTGGCAGAAAACACAACACACAGAGGCTTAAGCAATGAGATGGGTAGTGGGTTCCTGTAATCAAAAAACAAACAAACAAAAAAACACTCAAGGGAAAGAGCTGGGTTTTGGCAATGCTGGATTCGAAGGATCAAATGATGTCACCAGAATCTAGTCTACCTCCTTCTCTCATACCCACTCTGCTTTCTTCCTTGCTGACTAAATTTCTCAGACTCTTTAAGGGGCAACACGGCTGGCAGCAAATTGAGCTGAATCCCATATTCAAATACAGGGCAAGAGACATGCCTCTGTTTACTGTACTGGTTTACTGCAATTCAGTGTCTTTGATTGGAATGCCTGTCATTCCTGAAAAAAAATCACTGTGGTTAGGAGAATACAGTGTCCTCATTGGTCAGACCTGGTGATGCAGTCAACTTCACACACAGCGCATGTGCATGTTCTGATCTTGAAAGAGCCCAGGGTGCTGAGAGGGAAATTGGAGCCCTGTCATCAAAAGAAAGGGTGAAGGTATGCTGGGTGCAAAAATAGCCCCAGGCCACTAGCACTCCACAAGAGCATGATAGTAATCATTACTAATATCCTATTATATGCCTGAGCCAAGGTAAATGGTGAGAGGGATAGAGAAAGAAAAAGGGAGACCAGCTGTGACTCCTCTGTCTACCTCCATTCACCCATTCATTTTTTTTTCATTTTATTTCTTCTTTTTTAAATTTAAATAGAGATGGGGTCTCACTATGTTGCCCAGACTGGTCCCAAACTCCTGAGCTCAACAATCCTCCCACTTCAGCCTCCCAAAGTGCTGGGATTACAAGTGTGAGACACCACACCCAGCCCATTCATTTTATCTTCCCCATGAATTTATACTCTAGTAGATAAGACATGATACAAGCATACGAAATATTTAAATAAAAATGAAAGATAGTATACATTTGAAAATGGTCATCAAAGTGAAAGAGGGATTAATCTAATAAAGTATATATTAGATACCCTCATGTTTCTAGTTTCATTTGTCCCAATTAATTAACAATCATGAAAAGCATAGTGGTTGTAAGTGAATTTCCCTACTGTTGTCAAAATCTATTCTTCCTTAAGTTTTTCAGTTTTCTTTTAGACTCTGGGGGGTCTATATGCCTTTATAGAGACAGAAAAAGGGATTTTCTTGATGCTGCTGATGAAAAGAGGTTGGAAATATGGTCTCTAAGTATCTAAGACATACTAAGAATTTTCTCACTTTTGTGAGTATTTATATAGGCAGGTAAATGTTCATAGAATTTTATGCAAGTCAGGCATACAGTTTGTCTATGAAAAAATAAGGAACAAGATATTATTTTAAAGAATAAAGCAAAAATTTCTTTAGGGCACTATAAAAATTCAAATAAAACTTCAAGTTGCTTTTAGACTGAAGTGTCAGTCAGACAGACATGATTTTTTTTTAAGCTTAAAGTTATGGATAAAGCCGTCTTCGAAGAAAAAAAAAGAAAATGAATTGTACTTATTCTTTTTAAAAATGTGAGTTAGAAAATATCAATGGAACTTAAAGGAACAATATTTCCCGCCCCTCTCCCCTGGTAAAAAAGAAAAAGATGTGATTTTATTTAATTTTTTTTAGTCTCTCTCTCTTGCCCCAGGATGCTTTAAAGATAGCACTTAATTGTGTGTGTGGGCATGTGTATTTCTATATAATCCACATGAGAGTATGCAAATATGGAGAGCTGGCAGCCCTTTGCTGGAGGCTTGTTGAGTCCATAGTAAGCACACTTCAAAGTTCCCTTCCCTCTTCTCCATAGCTCAGAAGTTAGTCTCTTTCTAAGGTGTTTTTATAAGCAGGAAGTTCATTGTCAAGATGGTGAATACAAAAAGTGAAAAAATTGTTCACAAATTATGAAACAGGAATTTATCCCTCTCTTTGGCTTACGATATGTAATATTACAAACATATACCTCTTCATACATGCACACACACACACAAAGCAGGTTAAACTATCAATTCCAAAAAAGTAAAGGTAACACTTTTCAGGAAAGGATTTGAGAGCATGTTTAAGACAGTCATAAATCCTTTGGTTCTATTCTCATACCTGGGAGAAAGCATGGGTTAAATTAAATGGCCTGGTATGTGTTTTTGAAAGCACACTATTTATTTTATTAAGAATTTAAATACTTTTATTTGTTGAATTCTCCTACTTTATTACTTTCAATGGGTTGATTTTTCCAGGGAAAAAATAGCAGCACATTTGGAAGATATACACAGAAGTAAAACATTATGCACAACTATTCTAAAGATTCATATGAACTGGATGTAATATAAATTGTGTAGCTTTTAATATACTGAAGGTAAAGACAAACCATCTATTTATGTGGTAGAATGTTGTCGTTTTAAAGAATGCTATTCCTCACCATCCTATATCTTCATTGTGGCTTTTACATTATAAAAAGCAGTTAATCTCATCTTTCCTTCTACCCTCTGAATAAGGTGACATACCATCTTAGCCTATTGTTTATTTCAGCTGCTAACCTACGTTTATTTTTAAAATTTCCATTCCTTTGTACTCTTTCAATTTTTAAGATATCCCATTGCCACCTGCACATTAATGTTTCTATTTATATATTTCAAAGAAATCTAAGTGGATACAGAGCAGATGAAGAATGGAAAACACATATTGAGGGGCTCTATATCTGTACTTGGCAAGCAAGCTTTCACATTTTTGAGAACCATTAATTTTATTTTTAAAAAGTAGCATCTTGACATTGTACTAAGTTGATTTTAAAAGACATAGAGTGAGCTGAGATCGCGCCACTGCACTCCAGCCTGGGCAACAGAGTGAGACTCCGTCTCAAAAAACACAAAAAACAAAAACAAACAAACAAAAGGCATAGAAATATTTTACAACTCTCAGTGCTACAATGCATGAAGAAAGTGCGAGATACAATAGAGTTTGTTTTTGCAATTCTCATTTATTTACTCTTTTGCTTTTTGGTATATACTTGCTTTTTGAGCCAGTTCTAGTTGCCCCTAATTCTCTTAGAGACCCTGCAAAAAAAAAAAAAAAAAAAAAAAAAATACCATTCTCCCCCTGGTTGGTTGATAGTGCTACCTACAGTTCATTGCTCTAAGGTCTTAGAAAGAGATTTTGGTTGAAATTTGAAAATAGAAGAGAAAGCTCAGTTCTTTCCTTTAAAAACTGAAGGAGAAAAATAAGTTCACTGAGGAAGTTATGCCAAAAATCTCAGACTCAGTCCCTAATCAATTGAAGGGATATAATCAATAATTTCTTTTTTCTTTTAAGGCAGAGCTGTTGTAATGCTTAACCTAAGAGAAGAATTTGGTAGCATTGTCCTGCCTCTCCTACTTGGGTAGGCTGCTCTGAGGGTGGATCATTCTGCCACCTTGGAAGTGTGTCTTTTTCCTAAACAATAGACACTTGCTTTACCTACCTATCTTTTTTTTTTTTTTTTGAGACAGAGTTTTGCTCTTGTTGCCCAGGCTGGAGTGCAATGGCACAGTCTTGGCTCTCTGTAACCTCCTCCTTTCGGGTTCAAGCGATTCTCCTACCCCAGCCTCCCGAGTAGCTGGAATTACAACATGCGCCACGATGCCCGGCTAAGTTTCTGTATTTTTGGTAGCGATGGGGTTTCTCTATGTTGGTCAGGCTGGTCTCGAACTCCCAACCTCAGGTGATCCGCCCTCCTTGGCCTTCCGAAGTGCTGGGATTACAGGCGTGAGCCACCGCGCCCAGCCTTACCTACCTATTCTTATCTGACTTGCCAGATTAATAAAAAATTTACATTTACTCTGTATTGCAGAGATGGACAGTTGACTACTCTGTAGTTCAAGGGCAACATTCTGCAGTCGCAGGTAGAATTATACACTCACAAAGAGTCGGCTGTATTTTTTAAACCTGTGATGTCAATTGTGGTTGTCATTATGATTATGTCATTTAATTAAATAATGCTTAAACTGATAAGCACTGTTAACAGAAACCGTTTTCTATGAAAATTTACTGCTTTGAAAAACTTTCAGTGAGGACTTAATAAAACAATACTGTGAAATTCATGCAGGAAAAATAACTAAAAGACTTAGGATATTACAAAAGCCTGAAAAATTCTATAATTAGAATCTTCCTTAATTATCTCTAAATTTTTGATCTCCTTTTAAAGGAGTTTTCAAAGTGGAAATCAAACTATGCATTATGAATACAGTTTTGGCAGCAAATATGCTGGACTTATAAATACTAAATTAACACTCCAAGAAAACAACTTGGCCCTATATAACAAGATTGTTGGATAAATATATAGATAAATATATTTATGTGTTCTAAATTAAAGTTGTGTTTAATATATATTTAAATTTTTGAATGTTCTGTTTTAATCATTATTTTCAGTTAAGTGTTCAACCACCAGTCACAATAGATAAGTTAATTGAAAATGGTGGTTACAGTGGAAACTACTAGAAGGGGAACAGTGGGAGAAAGCAAAGAACTGAAAACTATTAGGTGCTCTGCTCACTACCTGGGCAATAGGATCAATCATACCTGAAACCTCAGCATCATACAATATATCCATGTGACAAGCCTGCACATGTACCCCTAAACATAATATAAAAGATGGAATTATTTAAAAATAAAAAATAAAATGGTAGGTAAAATAGACAATTAAACACACACAAATTTATAAACATACCTCCAGAGGGTCCTATATTATGTATTTTTACACTGTTATGGTAATCTTAACAGGACTAAAAATTATTTTAGGATGAATTAAACCCTAAATGTTGAATTTAATTCTGGAAAATGTTTATCCAAGTAAAAGACACAGCAATAGCAAAATATAACTTTCAGGATTATTTTCCAAGTTATCACTGCCACAAAGGGCTCTGGTAATTTATTCAGCAAATAGTTTATGCCAGACACTGGAGCTACAGAAAATATTCAAATTACACACAGTTTCTACTCTCACAGCTCAGAGTTACAAGCAGAAATCAGAATACCCAAGCCCTAGATTTGAGAAATAGCTAAGATTTTTTTTTAAATCACCTACTTATAAGAAGAGAACAGAATTTTCCCTCCAATAGGGAGCTACAAACATTTTAAACAAGAATCTATTGATATACATTTCTTGATCTTTATACTGAAATAAAACGTCAAAATTAATTGTCATGTAAGGAAAGATTTTTTATATCTTCTTCAAGGAAAAATTTAGTAAACTGCTTTCTTCATTTTTTTTGGTGCTAGTACATCATTATTTCAAAAGCAGAACTAATTTAAAAGAAAAAATTATGCATCTGTAATACTTGCATGTATGTGTTTGTACATATACACACATACATACACAATCTAAAAACCAATCACTTAGACATTTATGGAAGATTGACAAATTATCAGGCTCCAGTAAATCATACATTCCAGCATACATGCTTTTTGACTTGGGCAAGAAATTTGCTTTGGACAGTTTGAGGCAAGCAAAGGTTTTCAGGGCTTGTACACTAGGGCTTGACTCTTGAAACCCTGAGTTTCTTTCTGGGAATTCTGAAGAAGCCCAGTCCAGCCTCCTTAAGCCAGGAGAACCATGCTGACAACTCACACAATCAGGTGAGAAATAATACAGAATGGTTGTTTTAAGTTGCTGACTTTTGGAGTGACTCGTTACACAGCAATACCTGAAAGAATATTCCAGTCTCCTAAATTCTAAACACAATGGAATTCAGTAGTTCAAGCTAAAAAAGTTAGTCATTAATATATTATTCCTTTAGTGGTATTATTGGGCAAAAATCATATACTAACATCTTTTAAAAGCAAACATTTTATTTAGTTATTCAAAAGCATATTGGCTGGACAACTAGTAAACTTTCCTATTTAGTGAAAAATGAAAAAAAGTTTGAATTCCAAGATGTAACTTTTAAATATATGTATTTGAGGACAATGAAGAAAATGTGAAAACATCTTAGGATAAAATTTCAAATTACTTGCTTTGGGCTAGCATTAACAATGTAAAAAAAAGCATTTGTGAATAAAATATACGATAAGAGACATTTTTTAAAAAGTCATAATTATATTTAATAAGCTCTATATAAACACAGAAGAAGAGTTCTATTAAGAAAATATGTGAAATCCCAAGATAACCAATGAGAGCTTGATGCAAAAATCTTCGCAAATTATGATCTGGAGGTCATGGAGGAGGATGCTGAAGGTATTTCAAAAAGAAAATCACTTCCCATGCTTCCTGCTTACTTCATCATCTAATATGCATCACAACCACCCCTTAGCAGGGTTACTGGCCTGGCCATACGTATGTCAACATGTTAAGGGGTAAGTGTAGGAAAGGATAGGGATGTAGCAAGATGAAATTATTCTGGTCTCTGCAGTCTATGTGAAAGACAGGTTTTTTTACTTACTTTTTCTATAGGGCATTTTCCAGGTCCCCAGAAAGAGTCTTAGTAGGAAAATAGAACAAAAGAGGTAGGAAGCACCAAATGTTTACCAAGACAGGCAATGCACTAAGCGCATTACATATAATATATTGTTCAATCCTCCAGTCAGGTGGAAATTACCATCCAGCCTCTTTAATGGATGAGCAAACTGAGGCTCAGTTATATCTGCAGATTTGCTCATAGTCACTCAAGCAGTGAGTGAAAGAGGTGGATTTAAATCCTTGTTTCTAGGACTCCAACGTCTATGCTTTTGCGATGTGCCTAAGTTTTACTTCCTAATGGTTTTCTTTCTTTCTTTTTTTTTTTCTCATTGATATTTTAGGTGGATAAGTGGGGAGGGGGTTCAGGGGAAGGAGAGAGAGTCGAAAAGACCCTGTAAAACAAACTACTTGCAACCATTTTGCCTTTTTCAGTTTTTGGTTCTCTAATAACACATTTGGGAAAATAAACAGATTTTCTCAAGCCTAGTGTTTTACACTGTTTGTAGATTATAATAATTCTCATCAACTTAAAAGTACAAATGACAAATTATTTACTCTCAGAGGAAAATTGGATTAGGTTCACAAACCAGGGTGGCTCCAAGTTCCTTTCACTGTTACAATAAAGCAGTTCAGAAAAAGATAAACAGAATTATTCCTTTTGGAATAATATAAAACTTTCATTAAAAATCTGTTTCTAGCTCGTCAGTATGGAATTTGTCACTAATCATTTTAAACTATGCCCTTTTATGCTTCTTCTGTCTCTTTTAGCTTTCTGAGTAGTTCTTTGATGTAACAAAGACAGTTTCAGACAAGATTTCAGTTCATCTGGAAAAAAAAAGGTTTCAGTCTGGAGGCAAAATGCAGTGTATTTAAAATTTATATACTCTATAATGCCTTTGTTCTGAACTTGAAGATCCTGCAAAACTTCTAAGCTTCTTTGCCTTCCTCCTCTAAGCTCATTTGTTCTTCTTTTGCTTATTATCATGCAACTGTGACTTTAACTGGTGCTTCCATCATTTAACTACATGCAGAGTCATGGCTGACCCTTTCTGATCAATTGCCAATCCATACAGGTTTGACTGATAAAAGAGCCAATTAGATTTAAGCAAATTAAGGGACATCACCAATGTCAACCACTTATTAAACTGAATGCTGAATTCCATGCATACAAAACACTAATGCACTGAGCCCCATTAAGCGTTGAAATCCTAACCCCATTAGTAACTCCAGACCTTGAAGGGGTAAAGGCCGTAGGAAAGTTTCATATTTATGGATTAACATTTGGATTCGTTTTTATTTTTTTAATTCTTTTCCTAGAACTCTTGAACCTGTACCATAATGCTATTCAAGAGCTCTGATTAAATATATTCTTTATTTCCAAGAATACCTTAGTGCTAAATATGAGCATCATGTTATTACAAACAACCTAAAAATATAGTAATTGTAGAAATACAAAAAACTTGAGTGTGCAGAAGTAGGGAAGGATCTGCTACATAATTGGAAAAAAGAGAGACGCTCCTCCAGTTGTCCAAATAATATTTAAAGTGAATTTTTCAAATAAAAAATGTGTGTTAATTGGGATTTGCCACTGTTCATCTATGTGCCAAGTTATTAGTAGCGCCATCTTCTTACTTTAATTTCTATCTTCAAATAACTTGTGTTTATCATATTCTTAATTATATACTTTTTCTCATCAGAAAAATAGAGGTAGGACTGGCAAATAAGATGTGTCCTAACTACAAATTAAGAGATGATGTATCCTGGTAAAATTCTTTGGAGTATGACCCTTTCACCTCTCCTTTCCAAATTCCTATCTCAACTAAGGATTGTTTATTCTATGCTCACCTGAGAAAAGTAACCACTATAGGGAAGAATAAAAGAATGAAGAGTTGGCATAACTTGAGAATATTTCTCACTTCCAGTACACTCACCCTCCTTACAGTTTGAGCTCCCCATTTTATCTACATAACCAGAGCATTCCTACATTGGACAGTGGTGTACAGAGAAGGTCTCTTTCACAGCTGGCTAAAATACAAGGTTGCTGAGGTTGAGATGAGGCCTGGCGGGCCTGAGCAATGATAAGCTTAAAATTTAAAACTAGTAGTTAAGCAATCTTGACTAATTTATTCATTCACCAATTATTCATTATGCACCTACCATGTGTCAGGTTTAGTCTAGGTGCTGAAGATAGAAATGTGAGTAAGAAACAGTTCCTACTCTATAGGATCTTATAATCAGTGATTGTGACAGATTAAACAGGCAATTTCAGTATAATGTAACTGTTCTCTGGGATACAGAAAGGCCCTATCTCAGCCTCTGTTGGCAAAAGATGACTTTCTGGTGGACCAATTTCTAGGTTTGAGGCTAAAAAATGAGTAGGATTTGGCCAGATTAAACGGGTAAAGGGGATTTTCCAGGTCATATTTGATAGCAAATATTTGATGAAGTAAAAAAGAGCATTTTATTTTGCCCAACTCTTTTCTTATTATGTTTTAAAACTATGCAAAAGAAGCATAGCTAAGGATATTATCATCACAAATCTTGCATCACTCAGCATTGAAAGATACTAGGAATTCAACATCACCATAAGAGAGATTTAATATTGAAATCAAGAAAATGGCAATAATGATAACAATCCAACTATAATGGAAAAGTAAATAGCATATAGAACCTTCTCTGCCCATAAGTTGGTTTGCCTCCGTATATTGGTCCATTTATTATTCATTTCAGAATGAAACACAGTTCACTGGACAAAGGCATGGAAGATTTCTTTAATAACTCTCAGTACTAATTTAATTCTACTTAAACACACATATTCTAGTGAATGCCACATGCTTTTCAGCATGATTTTTATGTGTAAATCAGGATAATATGTTTTCAGATCATTAAGTAAAAGGAAGCATGAACTAAAACCTATTTAATCAATGAGGTATCACCTTTAAACTGCCACAAGGTCATAAAAAAGATAATTTTAAAGCTATAAGTTTCCTAATTGTAATCAACAACAATCTAATTAAAAAAGAAAGTATGTCCTAATGGCCATAATAAACTTTAGCGAATCACTGTCTGTCTTTGAAGACATTTGCTTCCTCTTTGGTGAAGGACTGACTCCGAAATTCTAGATTTCTGGATACATAAAGTGAAGGATTGCATCAGGCCCAGAGAGTGTGGGCCTGCAGTGCATTATGGTAATGACACAGATAAGCATCCACAGAGCAAAGATGAAGATAAGCCTCAGTTAACAGTTTACTCAGTTTGACTGCACCACTATAAAACAATATTTTAGTTTCTTTCTGTTTGCATAATATTAACCCTTTTACTGACAGGTATATTCATGTAGCGCATATTCAGTTAGCAGTAGGACCTTGCTATTTTTAATTGAATAATGATATATGTATAAATAACAAATTATTAGACCATACATTCCTAAAACATAAACAATGAATTAAATTTGCCGTATTTTATGAATATGATATAAACTACTGTAAATCACAAACTATTTAAATCAGTATAAATACCATAAAATAAACATGCTTATTAAATATTGTATATATCCTGTAGAAAAGGTATTACTATATAACTTAAAACCTCCATTATGGCACTGATTACTCTTTAATTTCTAAATTTGAGTAAAGGATATTATATTCTAAGGTTTAGAGCCATCACAGTTTTCTATCCTTCCTAGCAGGTGTATTGAAGTGAAAAATGAAGATATGAATACCTAAGGTTTATTTTAGCGGGGGGAGTTTGTTTTATTTTGGGTTTCAGTCTCAATTTTTAAATAAATATATCTAAATTCAATTCCCTTTTAAAATTATTGTCTCAATAAATATGATACTAACCTGAGTTGATCAGCCTCAAAAGTTTCTTTTATGCATTCTTTTCTTAAGTAACGTAGCTTCTGACATTTAGAGTTTCAAGTATTTTAGTAAACATCAATTCATTAATTTTAATAATGGCATAAAAGGTAGATAATAGTGAGTGGTTTTATGATACAACAAGTAATGAATCTTTTTTGCAGGGGAGCGGTTCCATACAAGCTGAAGATTCCCCTTTATTTTTCTCCAGTGATAAGGCACTTTGTGTTCTTATACTCTTCATAACTGGAAGTGGGGTTAACCTGCCCTTCGGATTGCTGATAAAAGATTGTGACATTCTCCCTTAGTTCAGAATATACTCATTCCTGGGAGATGGGCTACAGGGCAGATGCTGGATGTCCTGGGGTCCTTTGCCTTCAGGATTTTCAGAAAACACACATTCTTTAGCACTCAATTGAGAGTCATGCTCTTAACATTTTGAGGCATGCTTTCTGTTCAAGGGCCATCCATGTCAACCCTAGAGGGGTTTTCCTCAATGCGATTATTTCCCACAACGAGTTAAAACACGGTGAAGCTGAAGGCACATCAGAATAATGGTAATTGTGAATAGGTCGATTTTTATAGAAATATTTAAAATAAAAATATGCAGACTGTATCACATTTCACACATGAATGTGGCCCTGCTGAACTGTAATTATTAGGATCAGGAATTTAAAGGTGTTTTCCAGTAGTGCAAATGCAATTTTCCTATTCTATCATCTGCACCCTGCCCTTTTTGCCAAATGAAGTATTTTAAGTATACAATTGAACTAGTTATTTAGAACACCAGGAATGAGAACCATTTGCAGTAGAAAATGGAAGCTCAAATTGCAAATATAAATTTTGGCTTTAAGTAAAGTCTTGAACA
Source organism: Gorilla gorilla gorilla (assembly GCF_029281585.2). Taxonomy (NCBI): domain Eukaryota; kingdom Metazoa; phylum Chordata; class Mammalia; order Primates; family Hominidae; genus Gorilla; species Gorilla gorilla. The sequence continues at coordinate 29,512,499 of NC_073224.2, forward strand.
AAAGCATTTTCCAATTTTCTTAACATGCAGAAATCCAGATATATATGTGTGTGTGTGTTTATGTGTGTATGGTATATACACACACATACACACAGTGTGAGATGGATGAAAGCAGTCTCAACAAAACAATAAAAGATCGTCAATTAAAGAATCTGAATAAACAAAGCAAAACAACAACTATTAAAAGAACCAGAAATACAATTGAGCCTCTAAGTTCTAAAATAAAATACCTCTAAAAATAAACAAGGTATTCAATGGAAACTTAATTCTAGGGCATTTATATAAACTTAGATAGCCAACATTTGCATAGACTTACCTCCTGGAGGCATTGCAATTGTTATAGGATCAGTTATCAAGCTGCCTTGGCTATTTGAAATATTCACTTGTACAGTATAGTTGGTAAAAGGAACCAGCCCATCGATGAGCACCCAAAGGTTTGTCTCTTCTCCGCTGTACATGACTTTTGTGACATTCAGAAGGGTGTAGTTATTACCTACTGATTAAAAAAGAAAATTATTAAAATAAATATATAAGAATTCATTCCTGCTATTATTTGAGTATTTTCTTGAGTTTCTAAATATACTGTACCGAATAGGTCTGTAACTTTACCACTCTAAGAGGCATTACACGTGCTTCTATCAATGCACATATTTGGATTTTATTATCTTGTGAACAAAAGTGCTATCTGAGTTGACCTGGCCAATTCATTCATCACGGCAATCGAAATAATTTGATGAATATTCTTAGATAACTGTAGGATAAAGCCATATCACAAGTATCAAGCATATAAGTAAAAATATTGCACAAATGTAGGAATTGATTACTTGATGAGTTGTTTATACTTTTTTGAGGTTTTTTTTTCCAATAAAAATCCCTGAATTTTTTGGATGTGCAGACAGGAAGAAATAACACATTATTCCTCAAATAGAATTGCTCTGGATATACGTATATACTCAGACATATTTGTCAGATATTGTATATTTCACAAACTGAGGTGTTTTCTGTTCACTTTGCTTGAAATGTGGGTGGATTTCTTTCTCTCTAATGTCCTTTTAAATTTGAATTAGTCAGAATATCTTGAAAAGCAACTGGAGATGGGAGGTACTATATGTCCACTTTGATCAGAAGATCTGATATTTTTAGCTTTATGAGAAAATGCAGAAGCTGCCTAGCTATACAAAAGAATCACTTTTAATACATCCTCACCCTGGTCCCAACACCACTGTCCTTCCAAAGCTTTAGCAAACCCATTCTTAAATCTCATCAGTCCAAAATGCAGGAAAATACTGCTGCCTTGTAACAGTGTTTTATCTCTCTCTCTTACACCATTAGGTTAAATTTCAGGTTAAGAGTAAAAAATTAGGGTTAAAATAAGAAAAGGGCTACAGATGAAAATTGTAACATTTTCTATATTAGATGCTTTCCTGAAAAATTTATGAGACAATTTTTTAAATGCTGCTTAATGTTTGTCACTTTTAGAAATGATACAATAACTCTTAAAAAACAGAAAAATGAATGATTAAGAGTACAACCCAGGCTAGGCAACATAGCAAGTCCTCATCTCTAAAAAAAAATTAAAATTAAAAATTATCTGGTCATGGTGGTATGAGCCTGTAGTTCTAGCTACTCAGGAGGCTGAGGTGGGAGAATCACTTGAACCCACAAATTTGAGATTACAGTGAACTATAATTGTGTCACTGCACTCCAGCTTGGGTGACAGAGTGAGATTTTTTACCTAAAACAGCACCAATATTTACTTCAAATAACCTTTTTCCTATATAAAACCACTTTTTATTATATGTACATTCAATCTTTCACACACAAATTCTGCAGATATAGACAAATGAATTAAAAAACACATGATATTGAGCTTCAAAGAGAAGAACAAGCATACTCGCAAGATCTCCAGATACTGATATAATCTTTATTGAACAAATGCTTAAAAAGTAAAAGATGGCATCATACTAAAAGCGATCTTGCATCGTATAGTATATAAAATGCAAGGTTTACAATATTTACAAAAACATTATATTTTAACACAGTTTAGTTTAGTAGTAAAGTATAGTGCAAAGGAAAGAACATAAATTTGGTTGTCAAAAAGTCCTGCATTTGAACTTGTTCTTGTATTCTTTAGCAATGTGCTCTTTGCTAATTTACTTAATATTTCTGAATCTCTGGTTCTTCATCTGTGAACTGGGAATGATAATACAGTATTTACATTGCAGTGCTATTGTGAAAATTAAGTGAGATTATTTCTTTATCATATCCAGCACATAATAGTTGCTCATAAACAACAGCTAGGAGTGATGTTATTGTTTTTGTTGTAATCCATACAACTGATACATTCTAGCCATTTAGAACTAGCAAGTGATTAAGAATTTTGTACCCTGTATTTCACTTTCTCAGTAGCAATTACCTATCTATTCTCTACCCCTTCCAACCTAACAATGTATTATTAATCAAAATTCTAAGGTTTTTCAATGAATAAAGCAGCACTAATCTCACCCATTACCAATGTGCCATTGTCCCATCAGATTATATTTCAAACTGAAATTAATGAAGATCAAATATTGCAAAAGAGGGTCTGATATCTGGTTATTACTTGACTATTTTCATGAAATATGGGTAGGTCCAACAAATTGTAAAAACATACAAAAAGTTATTTAAAAAGATACTTATAACCATTTAGGAATGGAGGAAGTCACTGAAAAACCTACTGTTACAAAATACTCAGGAGTTTTTTCCATGAGCAGAAGAAAGCCCTCGTGGCATAACATAATTTATTACTCTGGACCCAAAATTGGCACATCCAAATAAGTAGTTTATTTCAAAAGAAATAAACAGTGCTTGTGGGCTAAAACGTGACAATGATAATTTCTATTCACTTTCAGTAAAGGCAGATAAAGACATATTCATAGCTTAAAGAATGATTTCAAGGTCCTAAAATGTAAGTAGATAATGCACTCCTCTATATGTGTAATACTTATTAGCAAGACAGTATGAAACCTACAAAGCAGCCTTTGATAATTTCATTATGCACTAAAAAGACATTTCCAATTTATGCCATTTTAGCTTTCCTAGGTTCTTTACAACTAGTCAGCTTGCTTCTACTGAAGATTATTGAGCTCCAACTGCATGCAAGGAGAAGGCTTTTCTAGGCACTGACGAGAACATGCCCCAAGTACATAAGACATAATTCTTGCACTCAAGAAACCTGGTTAAGATTAAATACGACCATCCTAACCATTGCCTAAGAACAATTACATGGTCAGCATGGGCAGATCTCCTCCTGTCCCCATGATATTGAGCTCTTTGGAAGTATTTCTGCTGTCATTACATGCTCAATTGTAAACTTTCAAAAAGGTCAGCTTGTCCTATAGACTCAAGCAGATATTCAATTGACTCTCAAGTAGCATAACTGTGCAGGTCTTATAAAAGATTGAAATTTGTAAAGCAGCAATGGAAATTCTAAAATTAAGCCATGAGAATATAATTTTACAAATTTTCAGCCAGGGACAAATACAAAATCAATGAGTAAATATGTATGAGTATAATATTGGTGAAGTTTTTTCCATTGCATTTTGCTTGTTTGTTTGTTTTTTAAGGAAATTTTGAACTGTAAAACAAACAAAAAACAAACACTACTGCTTGCTTTGAAAATGGCATGGCAGGGGGAGATATATAAGTAGCACTTTATTCTAAGCTTCCTAGATAACAACATTAATACATGGTAATTATATAATTAGTTGTAACATTAAGTTCTAGTTATAGAACAATGATTACTCAGTAATTATAAGAAGTATATAATTACTCAATAATTATGAGAAGTATGCAATTACATAACCATTTTGCTCAGCTCAAAAAAGAACTTGTACATCTCCAGTAACTATACAGCTGAGTGAGTCTAATGTTCTCTCACCCCTACAAACATACAGTTCACTTCACAGACCTAGAGTAACTGACAGGATTTCAGCCCTCAATGAAGCTCAAAAATTTCCAGATTCAAAACGAAAGCAGGATCCACAGATTTTAGCTCTTCCTCCATTTCACTCTCACTGTCTTTCCTTTCTTCCTTTGAACTTTAGGAATTTGGGCTCCTCAATATGGGCGGGGAGGGGTAGATTTTAAAAATGCTTGTCCTCAGGTTCCTCTTCTTGAGATGGTTGTGCTTTGCCACTTTTCACTGCATAAACTGGGCTTTCAGTGGGCTGGAAAACGCAGCCTCGTTGGTTCAGCCTCAAAAATCAAGCTTGAAAATGTGAAAGTCATAAGCGTGTCCTATCACAGGCGGCCATTCCTGTCTGGTTGGCCCTCCAATCTGACCCTATTTGTGAGTATAAGTGGATGGCGCAAGACCTTTTAAGCTTCTGAGTTCTGGAATCGCAACTCCCCACCGCCTGCTTCGCCCCCACCCAAGCACTGTGATTTGAAGTTGAGTTGCCCTCCTCCACCCTCTGTGGCTTGGTCTGAGCCATTGGGCTTTAACTGGGGGTCTCACTTAGCTCTTTGCAAGATGAGGTTGCCAATACCAATATTCCAGGCACGACCTACATCAAAATCACGTGGGGGTACCTCATAAACATTCACATATCTGAATTCTAACCCAGGCCTACTGGATGAGCATCAGAGCATAGGGTGCTGGGATCACTAGCTTTGACTAGCTTTGGACTATAACATGTTTACTCTATTAGTGAAATAAGTGTAAAGCTAAGGTTTAAAACAGATGTCTCCTTATAGGCTACAAAATCCAATGAAGTTGTTCTACAAGAAAATTTAAAATATGCATAAAAACAATTTGAAAAATAAGTAATTATTGCACACTTAAGAACAATAACATCAGGGTTTTCTGATTTAAGTATTATACCTCTTTCTCTCTGTCACTATCTTTCCACTGAAGATGCAGAGGAAGAAAAGATTTCTTGTGTATTGGCCAACATCACACATCATAAAGATAAAATAAGTTTTGTATAGATCATGTAGAATTTCTACATAAACTCCTAACTGCTCTTTCGGTCTATCCCACATTCTAAAGGGTCTTGAAAGAGGTTAATTCATTCAGTCCTACTCTCCTATTTTATTTCAAAGAAAAGTGTTACATGAAAAAATAGACCAAATAAATCTCAGATGAACAACAGATTTCACTTACAAAAAAAACCTTTTCTTTAGTCTCAAATATAAAGTCTTAACTGAAATGTTAACAATATTAATGTCCCTTTTCTGAGATGAAAATCTTATTTTCAATGCTCTTTTTTGTTGAATAGTAGAAAATCTATGCAATTATTTTTAAGGAAAAAACAGCATAAATGGATATTTTCACATGTATGACTCAGGGATGCGTAAATGATTGCTGTCCCGAGAATACCATCCTATGGGGTTCTCTAGATTGGAATAACATAAATGGGTATCCTTTCCTATTCTTGTTACAATCATTGTCACAAGAATTTTAATGCACCATATATTCCATAATTTTTTTTTCCTCTGTGCTGTACTGCTCTGACCTTTTCAATATTCTATAATTTGACTGGCTGGCCATTTCAGTTCTCTCCTTTTTACAGCCTTATTAACTTGTGGGAAAGAGGTGACATGAACAACCAATCAGAATACATAATATTGCAAAGGTCAGCGTAGTCCTGTACAGTATCATCACACACACAATACTGTATGCCAGGCATTAACATCCTGATATCTTATTCATGTGACAAAGATTGTAACAAGAACAGAAAATGGCACAACATGAATCCATTCTCACGACAAAGATTATAATGAGAAATGACAGCGAACAAACCAAACTGATTCTTGTTACCTTGTGAGGATTTTATATGTCAGGCCTGGTCCTGCTTTAAGTTAGTCGTTTTCTGAATCCAATTACACCTTAAGGTAGAAAAGGTATTAACTAATTTTTCCCACTTCTTGCTGTACAAAGAAATACTATATTTTTCTGGTATTAAGGTCTCAATTTTAGAGTTGTTCAGTTCCATCTCACTATCACGAAATTCTGCCAATACCAAAATCAGAAGACACTGAATTGTGATCAAGGTAAACTGGCAAAATCAGCCTTTACTGTGAGCCAAGAATTTCAGGTCTCTCTATATACCCTGTATTAATATTTAAGTTACATTTATTTATTCCTTCTAAAAATATTATTTTAAATTATTTTAACCAAAAAGCAAGTGTTTCTTCCAAATTCCATTTTTCCGATAGATCTCATGTTGGTAGGAATCTGAAAGGTGCTGAGTATTTGTTTATTTTGTAATTAATATATGGTGAAAGAAATCTATTCCTGGCCTTAAGTTTTTGACAATGTATAAAATATTTATGGACATATGCCTACGAAGCTGTCTTCTCCACAGAATATTTTGAAAGAGAAATAAATAGCCTATGAACCACTAAGACCTTCTGAGGACGGTGCTCGATTAATGCATCATATTTCTTACATTACTGTAATTACTGTAATAGTGATTTTAATTAGTTGTCATCTAGTCAAAGTTGTACTTCTTTGACTCCTCTTTAAATTGGTCATTCCTCTAGCCTGACAATTGTAGTGCAGGGAATAAATACATGCACTATTTTATCAACTCACCAAAAGATGCTTCAGACTCATTTGTCCTGGTTGTGCCCATACAAGAGCAATGACAACTCTATAGATATCGAGAATCTTTATGTTTTGTTCTCTAGATCTTTTTTAACGTGTAGGCACAATTACTGTTCTAAATATTGCAAATTATTTTTTAAAGTTTGTTGAAGCATGTTTTATTTTTCCCCATCAAGCTTTCTCTATGTACCACAGTCAGATTTTCCTAAAGGTATCTCATTTTATGAACATCAGAAAGGAATTATAATGCACAAAGGATAGACAAAAATCTCTGTGCCTTATGCTTAATATTGCTGTAATCCTAAAACTGCTCTAAAAATAGTTATAAAAATGAAAGATATATGTATATATGCATGTATATTATACATTTTATATATAAAGTTCACTACGATATATAAAATTCAGTATAGTTCACTATATATATGTATATAAACACACACAGAAAGAGAGAGAGAGTAAATTCAGAGATGTACTGTGACTATTGTAAATTGTAGAAGTATGGTCTATTTTTACTAACCATATATGCTCTGAAATGTCAGGGTTTTTTTCCACTTTGACTTATTTTTTTTGCCATTTGGGCAAACTTTTTTCCAACTGAACAAACTGATGCTGCTATCTCAATCAGCTAAAAGTTATTTGAACAAATATACTCTCATAGAAAGTGGTCTCCGGCTTCCACACTAAACACTGGACATGAATACAACTATTTTATCACCAAGACGTGTTTCCTTTTAAAGTTCTGGTAGAGCCTTACTAACCATGCTAAACCTGCTGAGCCTGTGGTGCTACTAGGATCAGACAAGTAATTGGACAACCATTATTGATCCCAGACAAAGCCTATGGTCCATTCTTTGTTTAATGACATGTTTAACATTTTCTTCTAATTACTGGAATATCTATACTTGAGATGATTCCTCTGTAAAAGAAGAGCAACGACTTGGGGGTCTGGATGAGAATGATATCATGTTTTGCTGTTGAATTCTACCTGTTTCATTTGCTACAGTCGCACAGTAAGGTGTTCCTGTGTTAGTTACCTATCGATGTGTCACGGTATCACCACAAACTTAGCAACATACATTTAGAATCTCGTAGTTTCTGTGAGTCAGGAGTCTGGCACGGCTAACTGAGTCCTGTGCTCAGGGTCTCAAAAGACTGCAGTCAAGGTGTTGGCCAGGACTGAAGTCCCATCTGAAGGTTCCAGTGAGGAAGGATCTCTCGCAAGCTCAGGTGGTTGTTGGTAGCTTTCAATTTGTTGTAGGCTGTCGAGACTGAGGGTCTCAGTTTTTTCCGGCTATTGACTCAAGGCTGCTCTCAGTTACTAGTTTTGTGTTGCCTGGCGTTCACCCTCATTTCTTCCCATATGGGCCTCCCCAGTGTGACCACTTGCTGTATCAAAAAGAGGGAGTCTCCTAGCAAGATAGGTTACAATCTTATGGAGGTGGCATGCTATCACCTTTGTTATGTTCTACTGGTGAGAAGCAAGTCACAGGTTTTGAAGACACCCAAGGGAAGGAGAGTAAACAAGGACATGAACACCAGGAGGTGGGGAAAGTCAGATGCCACCTTACAGTCTCCCTGTTAGTCTCTGAACTGTATATATGAAACACCTTGCTAGAAAGAGATTTTGGACAAATTGTGAACTTTCACAGCTTCTAAATTAAGTGGTACCACACAATTGTCTTTCCAAAATACCTGACAGAATGGAAACAAACTATGAAAACAGTAACATTAACAATTTTAGTTGAAGATTCTCCAGGTACAAATGTATAAAGGAAAAGGAAAAAAAATGACCGACATGAATTTTGAAACCTAAAAGAAGAAAGAGATGATAAATTCCTTCTTAGTATAGCACAGCTCCTAACTTTGTTGCCAGAGGAAGGAGTATAAGCCAAAAAAAATCCTCTCCAATATGTAGAGAAATGAACTGAGTAGAGTCTGCAGAGACAGGAAGAGAAATCAGGGCTGGCCATCCTGCCAAGCACTGTGCTGAGTTGGGGGAAAAAGCTGGTGTTCCCAGGTGTGGTAAATGCATGTGAATAAATGGAACAAGTGCTGCCACAAAAGCTATGTAATAGGATCTCAGAGGAGACAGAAAATCTGGATTCCCCAGAATTCTGCCCAGTGCATCTTCGCACCCTCTAGCAACACCTAGTGCTCAAAATTTAGGTCGAAAGAAGATTGACTAGCACCAGAAAGGAAAGGAAGTAGACCAAGCTCAGAACCAGGGCAAAATCTGGACAGAGCTGCCCATACAAGGCATAAGCAAGATGAAGTTGAAGAAAAAAATAATATATCGAATATTGTACATACAGCTAAAGAAAGGATTCTAACATAAAAAGACAAAATAACCATGCTGTTTGGGAAAAAATGATATATATTCCCCATAAGATGATAAAATGATATTGCAGAGACAAAGAAACAATCTGGAAATTAAAAAATGCATTAAGTATTTAATAAAAAAGTTAGAAAAAGCCAGGAACAGAATAGATAGAGCTAAAATCTAAATCAATGGTATGATGAAAAGCCTTGAGAGAATCATAATTAATGCATAAGTAAAAAGATCAAGAAATTCTAACAATCAGGGAGAAGATAATAGGTATGTAGAAAGAAATGATTAGAAACATAACTTAATTTTCTCTTTTTTTGTAAATGAAAGGACAGCTGAAGTTCATGTGGTAAGACCATGGGATTGCCAGTCAGTTGCATTGCTTTCACCTGGGGACTACAAAGCTTGATCCAGTGAAACAATGGCTCACAGTCAACTAAGGATTATTCAAGATGCCTCTAAAATTGTTGAGAATCCAGAAGTAGAGTGATAATTTTCCAAGGCGACTGAATGGTGATGGTGCCAGTGAGGGTGTCCTAAGAAGGCATAAGCTCGTCTGGGCCATGTTATTTGTGGTTCTCCACAAGTCTGACTCTCCAGCTTTCCTGACAACTTTTTGAACTCTTGAATTCCTTTAATATAATTCATCTCTGCCAGAATTAACCAAATTTGTTTCTGTTGTTTGCTACCAAGAATCACCCATGAATTGAGACAGCTCTAAAATAATGTTTACTGTTTGTTAACATTGGTTATTTATGGGTAGTGGGATTTTAGTGGATGTTGTTTTTCTGTATTACATAGATTTTTAAATTAGCATTCATAATTTTTGCAAAATCAAATGAATCATGAGAAGATTGAAATATCCAAGGAAAGTATGTAAATTGCATTTTAATTTATAAACAAGTTATAATAAAACAGGGGCCCACAAACTACAATCTATAAGCCAAATTTGGCCAGCTGCCTATTTTTGTAAATAAAGGCTTATTAGAACAAAAGTAATTATCTTTCTAGGAATTTTCATGATATAACTGCAGAATTGAGTAATTATGGCAGAGACCATATTGCCTGCAAAGTCTAAAGTGTTTACTTTCTGTCCCTTTATAGAAAAGATTTGCCAACCTCTGAATTAAACAATTAAAGAAGCTAACTTTTAAAAAATATACTGTCTTCCTGAATAAAGGGAGCAATTTCCAGTTTCTAGAATGATTCTCTTGAGTAAATATTTTTTTTTAAAGAGTGGAACAAAGCACGTGGAAAGAATATTTTGTTGATATAGCCCTTTGTTACATTACTGTACCATACCTTCATTAATGTTTTGACTATCTTTCATTATTCAGCATTAATAAATGCAAATTACTGAAAAGGAAATGAAGCTGGACAAAAATAAGTTCTAGACAGTCCCCTAATTCCACATGCCTAGGAAGTTTGCCAGTGGAAATCCAAGTGCCTGGCTTATATGGCTTATACAGCTGCTATTCTAAAGGCTTAATAAGAGTAACTGAAGATTAATTAATGTTGCTTGAATGAAAGAAATATGGGTTTACTATTTTAACTCCTTCTAAAATACTTTTTTACAACATTCAAAGTTATATGTCTTCCTGAAAAAAAATCAGTGGTAGGTAATTTGTCCAAAACATGAAACATCCCCTTCCAATGGATTCTAGTGAAAATTAGTAAATGGCTAAATAAGGCTACAATGTTTGCTGAAAGTAACAAATGCAGTGTTAATATTACCTTGAAATTTATTTTAAGAATATGATTAGATAAGTGCATCAAATAATTGCCTTATTCTAAGTATCAAATAATGAATTACGGAAAGGTTTAATTGTGCCTTTTCAAAAATTTTGCTTAAGAACCTAGAACAGGTGGCTAGAGTCAGAGGCAAGAGAACAATAATATGGTACCATGAGTCCCAAAATAAGCATTCGATATGTAAAGGATCATAAGATATAAATTTGTTTGTAAAGCAAAGAGAGTTTGAGATATAAATGTTGGCCTCACTGAGGAACAACTTAATCAAATTTGCTCTCTAATTTAAAGTTGAGCTGTTTTTCTCTTTTAAATCCCCCAGATGGTGGCTTTCCAGCCTGGACAATTATAGAAATGAAAAGACCTAGCCTGGATACCTTCAAAGGCATTTTATTCACCTTAACTGTTTTCTTATTGTTAACCTAGACCAGTTGATATGGTTCAGCTCTGAAACAAGCATGTGAAAATAAATAAGATCTTTGTCATGAAAAATAATCATTTACCTAATAGCACCCTAAGAATGTGGTTTGTAGCCACCAGTTGTATTAACAGGTCTTTTTTTAAAAGAAAGAATAAAGTTGTTTTAAAACATGACTACATCTTAAGAAAAATATTGAGAAATTTGAAGAGTTTGTTGATGATGTTATAGCTACATATTTTAAGTCTTTATTTTTTAATCCTTGTTAAATACTTTGTGGGGCTTCCATTGTCAGTATACAAATGAAGATTATTATCTTCTTTCTAAACATGTTCATAACTCATAGATGTCAATAAAAATATTCAGTTCTTTGGGGGAGATGATCAGAAAGAAACTGGCTAAAAAGCGGACCTGGGGATCTCCAATCCATAATCAAATATCGAGATTGATTGTCTCACTTGCACTTGTATTGATTTCAATTGGAGTAGCTCACCCGAGGGAATAATAAAAATGTGGAATAAAACTGATTTATGAGAACAAAATAAATCCTTTTGTGAGTGTAATGAATTGGTACTATTTAACCCTTTCAAATCACAGGGTGAAAAACTATTTATTTTTTAAGAATGCTGAACTAGCCAAAAGAAGTCATATCAGAAATGCCAAAACTGCCAAGTGCCATTACACGAAGTTGTAATGCTGGGGGAAGAAATGCTGCTCTAAACTTGGTGGAAGGCATTATTTGACATATGACATACTTTTAGCTTTCCTGGACCAACTTCTATGTGTCATCACAAACGATGGACCTATAGATCCAAACTATTACAGAATCACTCAGTAGATGTTTATTGTGCTTATTTACATGATTTATAAGACAGCTGAGAAGCTAGAACAAAACATGGTGGTACAACATTAACTACATTTAATTTTTTTCTCAATATAGGTGTTCTTGGTTTTAACTCAAAACAGCATTTAACAGTTATATTCATGGGACACTCAACAATATTCGAGGATAACAGGGATATTCAGGAGAGACAGACTTTGGCATAATTTGGCACAAATATTTGCCTTAAGAAAATTGGAGGACCAAATAAAAAAGGAGATGATTTGTTTATAAAACCCAGCAACTGTTTGACTCTATCAGTTGAGCCAACCAGCCAAGCAGCTGATTCAATAAGAAAAATATCAGTCACGTCATTATTTCTTGAAACCCGGTAGACAAAACATTCCCAATAGTTTGGCATTGATTTAACTTTTAACTTTTCCTGTGTGTTAACATCTTAGACATGTGTTCTAAACCTTTGCTGTCCAATACAATAGCCCCTATCCACATATGGCTATTGAGCACTTGAAATGTGGGTAGTATGGCTGAGGAGCTGAATTTCTAATTTGATTTTAATGAATTTAAATTAAAAATTGATCATTGATTCAGTTACTGGAAAACTTTTAAATACATTTGAAACAATTTGGTATGTGGATCTACTTTCTCAACTGAAAACTTATGACATCTAAATGCAGACTGAATATATCTGATAAAAAAATCTAAATTGAAATATCCTATAAGTGTAAAATACAGACATAGATTTGGTAGAAAAAATAATGTATTATCTCGTTAACTTTTAGGTTTTAATTACATGTTAAAATAATGATATTTTAGATAGATTGTATTAAATAAGGTATACTACTTTTTTTTTTTTTTTAATTGAGACTAAGTCACTCTGTCACCCAGACTGGAGTGCAGTGGTGTGATCTTTGCTTACTGCAAACTCCGCCTCTCATGTACAAGTGATTCTCCCACCTCAGTCTCCTGAGTAGCTGAGAGACTACAGGCATGCGCCACCACTCCTGGCTAATTTTTGTATTTTTAGTAGAGACAGGGTTTCGCCATGTCACCCAGACTGGTCTCAAACTCCTGACCTCAGGTGGTCTGCCACCCTCGGCCTCCCAAAATGCTGGGATCACAGGTGTAAGCCACCGCACCAAGCCCTACTAAACTAGTTTTAACTGTTTCATTTTACTTTTTTAAAATGTGCATTTTAGAATATTCAAAATTATATATGTAGCTCACATTATATTTCTATTAGGCAGCGCTGTTCTGATGTGCTAAAGGGACAATTAGAATGCACATTTAAAATCCAGGTTCATTTTCATTTTAAATCAATGGAAGAAAACCTCATTGTTCAAAGATCTGCCTACCTATACTCACAAGAGATGGAGGTGAAACTTTTATTCACAGAATGCACAGATTCTGTTTAATACATTGCATTGAATTCATAGTCCTAAGAAAGCTGATTTCAGAACAACTTAGGAGTGTTACAAGAAGGAGTGCGTTGATTTGTTATCAGTTTGGCTTGTACTGTCATTGTGTTTAATGAAAGTACATAAAGGTAACTTTATTTATCTCCGCTGGCATAAAAAAGCTTTTAAAAAATTAATACATTTTACTATTTACAATGAAACATAATTTAATTCAGTTTGATGGTATCATAATTATTATAGCATAATAATTTTTCTAGCATGATAACTTTGGCATGTATGCCATACAGGGTAAATCATTAAATAGGAAACAGGTACAAATCAGAAAGATAATAAGAAAATCTATTATCATGAAGACATAAATTATTAGGGAAAAGTGGAAGTAAACCACCTTTAGCTAAAGAGATTCAAGCAAAAGTAAAGTGATAATAAATAATAATTGCAATTGCTGGGCTTCTGAAAGAAACTGAGGCCCAAGGTTTTTAACATCTCTCGTATAACGAACTCAAGATTTTTGTTCCCAATTTCTTATTAGAGTTTGAAGTTTTAAGGTGTTTTGTTTCTGAAATGCTTCCAATAGTTTTGCTATGAGATGAAACATGATATAAAGTCCTTCCTTCCCCCATGTTTTCCTATTTTGGCTTCATATATTTCTTCTTTGTCTAACTATAAAAGAAATTTTTTATTGTAAATAACGTTAAGGCTATATCAGCAAACATAAAGAGAAAAGCTGAAATTACCTAAAATGTGAAGATAATCATTGTTATTAATATTTTGGCATATTTTGGTGTGTGTCCTTCATATTTGTTCAGATATATATATATATATATATACACACACACCTATATATGTACATACATCTATATATATATGATCTACTGTCATATATTGCAATTATAGAATTTTATGATGCTCATTGTTTTATAGCTGTAAGAATATATATTTTCTCATCAACAAATATACAGTATAATCTTTGTAATGGATTTACCACAATGCCTTCAATCCATATAGTTGAATATTTAGAAACACCCACCCTCTTGATTTTTATTATACATATAAACTCTGTCAGGGACATAATTTTATAAGGATTTTCCTGTGCACCTATCTAATTTTTTTCTAAAAATTTCAATAAGGATAATTTCTGGGGTTCTCAATGGATAGGAATATTTGAAACCTCTTATATTTACTTCATAAGCTTATTTTAATAATCTCGCGTGAATTACTGGAAGCAAATAATTACTAAAAAAAAATTGGTCATGGCTTATTTAAAGAAACCATAGTGTATGGATTGTATCTGTGACACAGAACTTGAATTACAGCTCTTTCTGTTCAAAGTAAAAATGTCTATCCTGTCTGTTAATATGTTATATCCAGCTAAGTTCATATGACTGAGTGGGCTGGACTCACGTTCTTTGAGTGTACAGATCTGTGTATTTTCTGTCTTCTTAGAGCTGGAGAAATTGCCAACTCAGAGATTTATAAATATTTTTAAAGTATTGAATAAAAATGGCATGTTTTAAAAACACTGATGTAATACCAGAGATTTTTTAAATATTATAATAAAAATAAATGAACACAATCACAAAAGTAAAAATACGTGGAATAACCCTAACAAAAAATGTGAGGTCCTTATGGGGAAAATAACAAAACTTTAATGGAGATACAAGCTGCCTAAGTAAATGGAACAATAACACATTTCTAGATGAGAAATATTTTAAGATGTAAGTTTCAGAAGAATTAATGTATAAGAAGGAGACTCCATTAAAAATATCGCTGTCATTTTTTCAACTCAATCTAATGTTCAACTGGAAGAATATGCATATGAAAAGAACTAAGACCTTTTAACAGAAATGAATAATAACCTGAAGGGAGAAAATAATAACTTTACCCATAAGATACAAATGTATTTTCTAAATAATTAAGACGTTGAAAGCACCACAACTCAATCAGAACAGAAACAGGTAAAAGGAGAAGAAATAAATAGCTCAGAAACAGGCAGCATCATGTATACAAATTTAAGTCTGATAAATTTAGCAAAATAAAGCAACATATGTTTCAACTGTAGACGGAGAAAATATTTTTTATAAAAATAAATTAGCAAAGATTTAATTATCAAAAATCTGAAGTACTACATCATAAGCCTCATAAAAAGATCAAAAAGATAAATCAGATAAAATATTTAAAATTGTAATGACTAAGAATTACTATCTATAATATTTTAGCTGCCATAAATACCAAAAAATTTTAAAACCTCTAAAATATTCTGGGCAAAGTGTGTGAGCAGACAAAAAAAGAAAGACAAACAAATAGGAAAAGAACATATGGAAAATGTTTGGTCTCAATAGGAATAAAAGAAATGCAAATTAAAGCAACCTACCATTTTTATCTATCAAATGCATATAATTACAGACAGATGAACACATTTGTATACTATTAGAAGCCATGTGAAATGATGTAATTTTTTTGAAAGCATTTTGCCATGCATATTAAGTGTCTTCAAAAATATACTCAACCTTTAATTTAGCAATTCCTTTGTTGTTATACATATTAAGGAAAAATGTAGAAGTATGTGTTAACAATAAATATTCTTTCAAATAGTAAGAATAAAAAACCTAAATATCCAACAATAAGGAATTGATAAATACATATTGGCACATCTATACTATAGTATATTAAGTACCTATTGAATATCAAATACTTGTTATGAGTTTTTTGTGTGTAATACAAGAAACATTCATGATATAATGTTAAATGTGTAAAGTATGATATGTGTTTGTAGTAAGATCTCAATACATTGTATATGCAAACACATGAATACACATATGTATATCTCCATAGAAAAAAATGACTGCAAGCCAATAACACATTTATAATTGCTACCTTTTTTTTTTTTTTTTTTCTGAGACAGAGTCTCGCTCTGTCGCCCAGGCTGGAGTGCAATGGCGTGATCTTGGCTCACTACAATCTCCAACTCCTGGGTTCAATCAATTCTCTGCCTCAGCCTCTCAAGTAGCTGGGATTACAGGCTCCTACCACCATGTCCGGCTAATTTTTTTTTTTTTTTTTGTATTTTTAGTAGAAATGGGGTTTCACCATCTTGGACAGGCTGGTCTTGAACTCCTGACCTTGTGATCCACCCGCCTCAGCCTCCCAAACTGCTGGGTACAGGCATGAGCCCCTGCACCTGGTCTAACTGGTACCATTTTAACAAAACTGTCTCTGAAGAAAAAAGACACTCCAATCAAAGCCTTTAGCTACTAAATGTAACTAATATTCATCTGTGTAACAACTGAAAATTTATTGCGTCTATTTGATTCTTCTCTCTTTTCTTCTTTATTAGTCTTGCTAGTGATCTATCAATTTTGTTGATCTTTTCAAAACACCAGCTCCTGGATTCATTGATTTTTTTGAAGGGTTTTTTTGTGTCTCTATCTCTTTCAGTTCTGCTCTGATCTTAGTTATTTCTTGCCTTCTGCTAGCTTTTGAATGTGTTTGCTCTTGCTTCTCTAGTTCTTTTAATTGTGATGTTAGGGTGTCAATTTTAGATCTTTCCTGCTTTCTCCTGTGGGCATTTAGTGCTATAAATTTCCCTTTACACACTGCTTTGAATGTGTCCCAGAGATTCTGGTATGTTGTGTCTTTGTTCTCGTTGGTTTCAAAGAACATCTTTATTTCTGCCTTCATTTCGTTATGTACCCAGCAGTCATTCAGGAGCAGGTTGCTCAGTTTCCATGTAGTTGAGTGGTTTTGAGTGAGTTTCTTAATCCTGAGCTCTAGTTTGATTGCACTGTGGTCTGAGAGACAGTTTGTTATGATTTCTATTCTTTTACATTTGCTGAGGAGTGCTTTACTTCCAACTATGTGGTCAATTTTGGAATAGGTGTGGTGTGGTGCTGAAGAGGATGTATATTCTGTTGATTTGGGGTGGAGAGCTCTGTAGATGTCTATTAGGTCTGCTTGGTGCAGAGCTGAGTTCAATTCCTGGATATCCTTGTTAACTTTCTGTCTCGTTGATCTAATGTTGACAGTGGGGTGTTAAAGTCTCTCATTATTATTGTGTGGGAATCTAAGTCTCTTCGTAGGTCTCTAAGGACTTGCTTTATTAATCTGGGTGCTCCTGTATTGGGTGCATATATATGTAGGATAGTTAGCTCTTCTTGTTGAATTGATCCCTTTACCATTATGTAATGGCTTTCTTTGTCTCTTTTGATCTTTGTTGGTTTAAAGTCTGTTTTATCAGAGACTAGGATTGCAACCCCTGCCTTTGTTAGTTTTCCATTTGCTTGGTAGATCTTCCTCCATCCCTTTATTTTGAGCCTATGTGTGTCTCTGCACGTGAGATGGGTTTCCTGAATACAGGACACTGATGGGTCTGAATCTTTAGCCAATTTGCCAGTCTGTGTCTTTTAATTGGAGCATTTAGCCCATTTACATTTAAGCTTAATATTGCTATGTGTGAATTTGATCCTGTCATTATGATGTTAGCTGGTTATTTTGCTCATTAGTTGATGCAGTTTCTTCCTAGCCTCGATGGTCTTTACAATTTGGCATGGTTTTGCAGTGGCTGGTACTGGTTGTTCCTTTCCATGTTGAGTGCTTCCTTCAGGAGCTCTTTTAGGGCAGGCGTGGTGGTGACAAAATCTCTCAGCATTTGCTTGTCTGTAAAGTATTTTATTTCTCCTTCACTTATGAAGCTTAGTTTGGCTGTATATGAAATTCTGGGTTAAAAATTCTTTTCTTTAAGAATGTTGAATATTGGCCCCCACTCTGTTCTGGCTTGCAGAGTTTCTGCCAACAGATCAGCTGTTAGTCTGATGGGCTTCCCTTTGTGGGTAACCCACCTTTCTCTATGGCTGCCCTTAACATTTTTTCCTTCATTTCAACTTTGGTGAATCTGACAATTATGTGTCTTGGAGTTACTCTTCTCGAGGAGTATCTTTGCAAAAATCACAAGCATTCTTATACACCAATAACAGACAAACAGAGAGCCAAATCATTAGTGAAATCCCATTCACAATTGCTTCAAAGAGAATAAAATACCTAGGAATCCAACTTACAAGGGACGTGAAGGACCTCTTCAAGGAGAACTACAAACCACTGCTCAAGGAAATAAAAGAGGATACAAAGAAATGGAAGAACATTCCATGCTCATGGGTAGGAAGAATCAATATCGTGAAAATGGCCATACTGCCCAAGGTAATTTATAGATTCAATGCCATCCCCATCAAGCTACCAATGACTTTCTTCACAGAATTGGAAAAAACTACTTTAAAGTTCATATGGAACCAAAAAAAGAGCCCACATTGCCAAGTCAATCCTAAGCCAAAAGAACAAAGCTGGAGGCATCACGCTACCTGACTTCAAACTATACTACAAGGCTACAGTAACCAAAACAGCATGGTACTGGTACCAAAACAGACATAGACCAATAGAATGGAATAGAGCCCTCAGAAATAATGCTGCATATCTACAACTATCTGATCTTTGGCATACCTGACAAAAACAAGAAATGGGGAAAGGATTCCCTATTTAATAAATGGTGCTGGGAAAACTGGCTAGCCATATGTAGAAGCTGAAACTGGATCCCTTCCTTACACCTTATACAAAAATTAATTCAAGATGGATTAAAGACTTAAATGTTAGACCTAAAACCATAAAAACCCTAGAAGAAAACCTAGGCAATACCATTCAGGACATAGGCATGGGCAAGGACTTCATGTCTAAAACACCAAAAGCAATGGCAACAAAAGCCATAATTGACAAATAGGATCTAATTAAACTAAAGAGCTTCTGCACAGCAAAAGAAACTACCATCAGAGTGAACAGGCAACCTACAGAATGGGAGAAAATTTTTGCAATCTACTCATCTGACAAAGGGCTAATATCCAGAATCTACAATGAACTCAAACAAATTTACAAGAAAAAAACAAACAACCCCATCAAAAAGTGGGCAAAGGATATGAACAGACACTTCTCAAAAGAAGACATTTATGCAGCCAAAGGACACACAAAAAAATGCTCATCATCACTGTCCATCAGAGAAATGCAAATCAAAACCACAATGAGATACCATCTGACACCAGTTAGGATGGCGATCATTAAAAAGTCAGGAAACAACAGGTGCTGGAGAGGATGTGGAGAAATAGGAACACTTTTACACTGTTGGTGGGACTGTAAACTAGTTCAACCATTGTGGAAATCAGTGTGGCGATTCCTCAGGGATCTAGAACTAGAAATACCATTTGAGCCAGCCATCCCATTACTGGGTATATACCCAAGGGATTATAAATCATGCTGCTATAAAGACACATGCACACGTATGTTTATTGCGGCACTATTCACAATAGCAAAGACTTGGAACCAACCCAAATGTCCAACAATGACAGACTGGATTAAGAAAGTGTGGCACAAATACACCATGGAATACTATGCAGCCATAAAAAATGATGAGTTCATGTACTTTGTAGGGACATGGATGAAGCTGGAAGCCATCATTCTCAGCAAACTATCGCAAGGACAAAAAACCAAACACCGTATGTTCTCACTCATAGGTGGGAATTGAACAATGAGAACACATGGACACTGGAAGGGGAACATCACACACTGGGGCCTGTTGTGGGGTGGGGGGAGGGGGGAGTGATAGCATTAGGAGATATACCCAGTGTTAAATGACGAGTTAATGGGTGCAGCACACCAAGATGGCACATGTATACATATGTAACTAACCTGCACATTGTGCACATGTACCCTAAAACTTGAAGTATAATAATAATAAAAAAATTTGAAAATTTGAAAATTTTTTGTAATTATTGCAACTACACTTTTACTTTATGCCAAAGTCCTTAAAACAGTCTGCTGCATGAAGTAGCTCCTGTCTAACTTTCTAGTCTCATTTGTGCCATTCTTTTCTTCACTCCCTAGCCTAGCTACAATGGCCTTCTTTCATTTCCTCAAATCCACCATAATTTTACCTTCCTCACATCCTTTACAAATGCCATTCACTTTGGAATCCTCTTTCTAGTTTCTGAGTTGGTGTCTAGTCATGTTACAGTTACCCTAAATGTCATCAGCTCAAAAGAACTTTCTTGACCCTCCAATTTATATTAAGTTTCTTATTATGAAAATCTTAGTTATATATACTTTTACTTTAATAATTATTAAAGTCTGTAATTTTATATTTCTATATGATTACTTGGGTAATTTCTAGCTCCCCTTGTTAAACCACAAGCCCCTTCAGCACACGGACCATGCTTGCCAGATATTTAAGTACTTTCTAAATATTTCAGATGTTGAAAGCATAGTGATTAAGTTAGCATAGTGATGATTTGGAGAAATAGGTTTACAATGGGAAGGAATAAATATCCCAGAAACAGGCAGCATCATTCGTATAAATTTAAATGTCTAACAAACTTAGCACAATAAAACAACATATGATTCAACTCTGGATAGAGAAAATTTCTCCACTCAACTCCAGCAGCTATCATTTAGTTTCTGTCTTGTTCCATGAAACAAGCTAGATATATGCTTTCTACATGAACAAATGAATGAATGTCCAAATAAACGAATAAATTTCTTAATTTAATTCTATGATTTTTGATTTCTGCTTCTTGGGTGTAAAACTCCCTTTGCTTCTCCCCAAAGGCATATTGCTAGAAGGAAAAACATACATTTTATTTGCAACCCTATTTATAAATAAAGAATCCAAATTCTCTAAAAGCCATATACTTTT
This sequence comes from Gorilla gorilla gorilla, assembly GCF_029281585.2. Taxonomy (NCBI): domain Eukaryota; kingdom Metazoa; phylum Chordata; class Mammalia; order Primates; family Hominidae; genus Gorilla; species Gorilla gorilla. The sequence goes on from NC_073224.2 coordinate 29,533,566, forward strand.
TTCATAAATAGCCCACTAGAATCCTTAGATTCTGCAACACTAATAATTGAGTAAAGTAACACATTGATTATGAAGAATTTCACACAAAAATTTGGGAAATATGTTTGATGTGGGCTGCTCTTGGTATATAGAACTATGATTTAGGAGTCACCTATTACCACTTTCTAAGGGGCCAAACATATGGTTTGTAATCCTCATAACTCTGTATAATGATGAGGACCCATCACCATCCAAGGAAGTTGATCCCTAGATTCCCACAGGAGAAGTTCAGGAATCAGAGAAGGGAATTCCTTGCTGTAGGGTGTGTCTTAGAGGCTAGAGAAGGACATTGGCCTCAGATGGCTAGATTTTTTTTCTGTTTCTCTGTGTAATCCATTCTTCCGTTTCCCTCTAACATCAATTCACAGCTGACACTTTCCTACTGAGAACCTCCTAGGTAAAATGGCTATATGTTAAGTCTACCAAAATCTAAAAACTGATTCTAATATTACTATTTATTCAACAAGCACTGAACCCTTGCCACAACAAAGCATGCAAAAACCAACACCAGACAGGCATATCAGTGGTACACAACTATAGGTAAACATTATATATCTGCCCCATGGCTGGGTTATCCAGTTGAACTTTATCATGCATGTATAGAAATCCCCCAAATCACTTGTGGTGTGGGTTTGAAAATGGTGTGAGTATTTTTAAATGCTTTAAAAATTTCTCTAAATAGGAGAATTTTATTTTATTTTTTAAATTATGCAAAGCCTTCCAAAGCCAAAGGTACATCATCTGGGTGATCTGCTGATTGTATTTTGCTTCTAACAGGCCCCTTTCATGAGGAGTTAGAATGGAGAGATTCCTCCACAGAGATGCTCTGCAGAGTTTGAAACATAAAGTTAAGCCATGAGGACAATGAAATCCCGTGCCCTCTCATGGCTCTGTGGGCCGCATATCCTGAATCAGCGTACAACCCATGGTTACAATTTCCATTTCATCATTACATCGCCGCCTCAACAGACACAACAGCATAGAGTATGCACTTGTTCATTATGTCAAGAAAATAGCCAATTAGATATCAGACACAAATTCAATAAGCTGCTGTGTGAGTGTTGAGAACAGATGAGGTCTTAAACAAGTTTGATAAATTAATGCTTAACTCCATTCTTGTGGAAGAATATGTCCTAATTAAACATTTCTATAGCTTTATTGGCCATGACATGATATACAATCAGAAGTGTCAATACATTCAGTGCATACACATTCTATAGCCCAATATTTGAAATGACAGATATCTTATTATTGCCCGTTTATATTTTCATTAACAATATGGCCATGATTTGTAGTCCAGAAAAAATGCCTTTTGATTTCCCAAGTGTTTAGATTTGTATGTATTTATACATCCAGAAATGTGTTGGAACCTTATAGAAAGATATAATAACTATACTTTCTTTTTTGCATAAGAGACATTTGCTTCCAAACAAATAGAAACAGAGTAATTTTCTCTATTTCCCCTACATTCCCACTGTTTTTTATATTAATACTTGCTTTGACCATAAGAACATTCTCCCACAGTTTTTATTCCTAATATCTTTTGTGCTAATTTAGAAACAACATCCGAAATGGTCAGGAAGAGAGGTCTGGGGCTGTTGTCTGTAACTAAAAGAACTCCTTATCATGACACTCATTTAATTTCTTCTAAGTCTCTAAAATAAATTGTGTGGTTAATAATGATGTAATGTCATAAGACATAGTACAATATCTTTAACATGCTGTTGCTTGATGAGTATTTGTGTATGAAATACTATCACTTGCTGCTTTAGACTTTAACTGGGTTTCAATTTTCACAGATTGGGTTTTATATTTTTAAATGAGATAAAGCTGTACTTTCTTTGACCTTTCTTTCTAAAAATATATGCTCTGAAATCAGAATATGTGGGCATAAAAAGAAATAGAGCAACGACAAGCCACATTACGCCGTTCTACAGCTGCGTGGTGGGCGTTATGTTCCCTTTTCTCCTCCTCTCTTTCTTCCACCAGGAAATATACTTTATAAGATCTCAGGTGAACTCACTCCTGCTGCCTGACCCCCTAACTCATTACGGGAAAATGAATTCAGATTGCTTGAAAAGAAGCTGCCTCTTTTATCTTCCCACTGACTGACAAGCAACTACAAAGTTCTCCGACGGGATTCCAAGTTACAAGCTGTACTGCATCACTGGAACAATTCCCCCACTGGCGGGTTTTCCCAGAGGGCGGCGTGTCAGATATACTGCATGGGTTGCAAGCACAGCTCTGAAACCGCACATTTCCCTCCACACTAAAAAACAGATACCAGGGACTATAAAACAAAGCTGTCCCTTTCCTAACAGCATTAGCCTTCCTACAGACTCTTTGGAAGTCTAAGAGGTTCCCACATATAATTATTTTCCTTACCTTCTCAAGAAAATAAATGCTTCTGTATATTTTTTTCCCTCTTGTAAGTTTTATAAAACACAGTTTATTCTGGGAAGAAAAGCATCCAGAGAACCAGAGTGTGTGAAAAGGACACTGGATTTCTCTGGGTAACCTTGAAAAATCGACTGCATTTCTTTGGTTTTTCAAGATTTTTTAGAGATTTAGAGCATTTGAATATACTGACATTCTAAAGCACTCTTTCTGGTAACTGGCAATTCCAGGAGAAGGTAAGCCTATTCTGGGTGCTAGGATTTTTCGGAACTGTAGTTAAAAATACGCATTCATCTGGTTTAAACCAGCAATGAAATACTTTCTGCATTTGTGCAGTTTCCATTCCCCTTTAATTTCTTTTGTTTTTAGATGGGGATTTATCCCAAAGAGCAAACACTTGATACCAATATTGAAATGAGATATGGACTCCAATTATAACAGAAGAAAAAGTTTAGGCTCAGAGAATGGGGGATGGGGAGCCATCACATTTATACTCTGTCTTTTCTACCTGGAAATATCCTAATCGGTCTTTAAGGCACCCCACTCCTTCCAGATGTTATCACTGCAGTAAAAACTTTATGCCCCTCCTGATCCCCACAATGTAACCTCAAAAAAACCAAATCTCCCATGCCTCAGTCCTCCCCTAACACTACCATTATGTCTCAGGTATAAAGAGGCTCTTTTATTTCTCTGACCACTCCTATTTAGTTTTCTTTTCTGTTTTGCAGAATCCTTGGTGTTTTCGTTTGATTACCCCTAGCAACTGTTGGAAAAACATATGCAGCCAAAACGTAAGAAGAAAGTTAAATTTAACATCCCACAAGTCACCAAAAGACTTTTCCTGAATAATCATTGGAAATATGTGAAGATGCCCTTCTTTCTGTAAGCTTCCACCTTAGGACTTCTGACTCACCACCCGGATCTCCTCCTTGGAGCCAGAAGCACCGTGCTTACTCCAAATTACTCTGCTCTTGAATCATCTGCTCTTGTGAGCTATTTTTTCTAATGTTTTGCAAAAATAATATGTATATATTATAGAATTTTTTTAAGTTGAGTACATATAAAAGGAAAAATGGGAAGACAAACCATTCATAATATAACCACCTAGAGATAACAGACATATTTCCCAAATTTTCATTTGCCTTTTTAAAAACATTCTTAAATACTAATTGGGTTTCTTTTTTTCAGGACCATCAGGTCTTATAAGCAAATAAAAAGCATCTGATTATGCTCATTTCATGAGCATTTAACAATTTAAAAATTGTTCTATCTTCCATTTCCTTTCTTTCTCGGTCCTTACCTTCCACCCTTACTTTTGAGGACTTATTTTGGATTAGACTTATTTACTCTGGGAAAAGTCACCTAAAACCTATTTGTTGTACCTCTCCACATTCAGAAAGAATTATCTGAGATCCATGAAATGATTCAGTTTCAACATTAAAAACTGATCATTCTGCTTTTCTTTTCTTTTTTCTAAAATGACATTTCCCTTTGCTAATGCTTAAGGATCATTTTCATTTACCCTCTTTTTTCCCCCACAGTAATCCATATCTCTCTTTTTCAAATAAATATCTTTATTCTGTGGCACAGCACAAAATAGGGGATTAGGAGAAAGAGACATTTGAAGATGAAAACTAAGCTGCAATCCAGTTTTTCAGAGCAGGTGAGAGTTAACAGTGCACAAAGGACTCAGCAATTAGCACACCCTGGTGCTTTGCCTTAGAAACTCTGACACAAAGCAATCTGTCAGGATATCAAGCAATGAAGATCACTTCCCAATTCATTCAAAAGGAAGGATAATGAAGAATTAAACAATTCGCAGAGGACTCCACAATAACCACTTAAAAAAAAAGCAGGATATGTGTACTAAGACATGGCATTGTCTACTAAGTACAGGATCAGTGTGAAGAATCCAAAGGAAGTCTAGTAGTAAAGAAGCTGCCATTTGTAAAAATTATTCTATAGGATCTCAGAATATTTTCTTTATCTTTTCATAGTTTTTATTTTTCTTCTTGACAATTAGGTTGTTTTATATTTGTAGCTGAGAATACTTTTGAAGCTCTGTAAAATAATGATGTAACCCTAAATTATCATGGCACAATACTTTCATCTACCAGTTAAATAGAATAGAATTTATAATTTTATAAATAGTTTTACATAAGCCAGGTTGCTACTACTATGCTGTAAAGTTTTATTTTTTATTCCCAAACTTACACATTTGTTTGATTTTTTAAAAATTATATATTCAATATGTTTCACAAGGAATGATTATAAACCTGTTATCTATAATTTAAATTGATAGTTAATTCATATGTGTGAAAAAATACTGAAGATGTTGTAAAGTGATCACTGGGAGTTGACTATTCACCTGTGCAAGGTGAATGGTGCACCCTTGAGAGTCATTGAGCAAAGCACTTATTCCAGGTCAGTAAATGGCACTTGCACACCCTAGAAAAACTAATTTGTTGATCATATGTTCCTCATAATTGAATAGATGTTTCAAATCAGGTAGAATCCCACAGAAAAGTGCTAATCCTTACTTTTATGGTGGACGTTAGCAAATGGCAAAAATACATTCTAATATAACCAAGTGTAGGTTGGTTGATCTGTTAATTTTTGCCATTCACATGTGTTTGTGCTCTCTCCGTCATTCTCTTTAGTTTTTCCATATTCAGTTTATTCTCATCCATAATTAAAGAGAAAGACCCAGTGTTACCAAAATCTTCCCCTAATTATTTCTGTTCCACTTGTCATACCATCTAGTTTCTTTCCTGCCTCATGCACTTGAGAATAACTTGGCTAAGTTTGTCTGCCTTAGCTTTTTTGTTTGTAAATTCTGTCAGGATAGAGATTCTTCAGGTCCAACCTTTGTTGCCATTTTACACACCACAAACTAGTTGAGAGTCTAATTAATTAGATTATCATTTTCCCCTGGTAAGATGCCTGCATTTTAGAGAAAATGACAATAATCTTAGCAGCAAAAAGACTTCAAATATTTGTAAAAGTTAGATGAACGATCATCTAATAGATATAAACATTTAAAATCGTGGCTTTCAGAAGACAGGTATCTGAGAGTGAAGTCTACATATAATTATTAAAAGTAGCTCTTTTCAGTTATTTAATTTTAATGTTAATATGTAAAATGTATATATTATCATAATTACTTAAATCATGTATAATTATAAAATATTAATGAATACCCAACAGAAATATGCTAGATGTATATGAAGAAAACTTTGAGCTCTTGCGAGAGACACAAAAGACACAAAATAGAAAGTATAATGATATCATTGATCAGAAAAACCCGACAGTATAAAGATATTAATTCTACCTAAGTCACCTGTAAATTCTGTTCCATCCTTATAAAAACAGCATCAGGACTTCTGGGGTAAAATTAGAAATATATAAATATTGTTTGAAAAAAATAAATATGAAATAATAAGTAGGAAATTATATAAAATAAAAATAATGAAGAGGACTAGATCTACAAGGCAATAAAATATATTCTACAGTTTTAATCATTAAGATACCTTGATAAAGTAAATAAAGGTACAGATATGTCCACACGTATTTATTAATAAAGATGGAAATTTAGGAGCTCTTGGAGATGACAACCCAAGCCAGTGGGGAACAATAAGGATTATTCAGTAAATGGTTTTGAGAGAAAGGAAAGTTTTCTGGGAAGAAAATGAGGTTTGACCCATACATGACATATTATATCAGTATAAATTTCAGATGAACTGAATATAAATATTTTATAAAAGAAAGCAGTAGAGTGCTAGGAAAAAGCAATAATGAAGTGAAAAATTTCTACTAATATAACAGATTTTCCTGATATATAAAGAACTTCTTAAACTCTGTAAAAATGTGGGCAAAAGATACAAATGAAGCATTCACAAAAAAAAGAAACACAGTTTTTAAACTTATGAAAATATGTTCATAAGTTCCAACTAATTCCTAATAACTACTCAAGATACTGTGAAATAGCTACCATTTTTA